>NC_063163.1:43663369-43823098 GCF_023159225.1 Perognathus longimembris pacificus | reverse complement strand
CTGGTACCACAAAAAGAGAAGAAAGAAAGAAGGGAACATATTGTTACATTTTCATAACCTGAAAACTATATCATGATGGCATTTAAGGACAATACAAGTGTATGCATTTACGTACCTTTACTTAGATATAGGAAATGGAGCATTTAGTGAAGGAACTTTAATTCATAACATTTTGAACTTCTCTCTAAATCTCCATTTGTATTTCAACTACAGACTAACTACATTTGAAGTCCTACCAATCTAGGTTTTTCCTGTAATCTTGGGAATATTTACTTGAGCCTGTGTAAAAAGTCTGAGTGACTCCAGTCATCATTCCCTAAAAAACAGGAAATGGAAACCAAAGAATGTGACATACATGCGAAGACATACCAGGCATTTTGCTGTGTCATTTCAGTAGAAATGGAAACTGTTTAAGGCAAAGTTATAACAGTAAGGAATTAGGAAGTATAATGTATATGAGGGCTTGGTGTCTGTGTATGTGCCTCTCTATCTCTGTCTCTGTCTCTTTCTCTCTCTAAATGAAGTAGAAAAGAGCACATTTGTACTGGAATGTAGATGCCAGGGGGCTTTTAAGTGTATTTATTAGAAGTCAAATAAGTAGATGATGTCTTACCTTCATTTTCCAGAGCTCCAATTTGGTCTCCAAGTAAATGTGTAATGTGATAGGCTTTTGGAAAATCACCATCATTAGGCAACCTTAGCATCACTTGAGAACTTGCTATTGTGAGAGGAAAACACCTCAGGCTCTCCCTTTGATTTGCAACTTAGGCTCTGGAAGTAGCCCAGTCTGTTGCCTGCCTGATATGCACATAGTGGCTATGGGGAATCAAGGAGTACTAGGGAAGTTGTTGATAAGTTATAGTCACTGTTGATTTGTTGTACTTGGTGGAGTGACCATTCAGTTGATTTGGCTGAAAAAAAATATTTTCCTCTGTTCTCTGTTGTGGCCTTTAAATTTTTTTATTTGGTTATTTATTTTAAAATGTATTGTCATTATAAAGGCGAGGGGTTACAGAGGGGTTACAGTTACATAACTCAGATAAAGAGTATGGTTTTGGATAATGTTACACCTTCCCCTCTCTCATTGTTTCCTACTCATCCTCACTTGCAAGTTGCATAGCTTATTTTCAACATAGTGTCTAGTGTTCACCCTTTGTCCTTTCATAGCTGTGCCCCTTTACCCTTCCAAAGACAGACAATCAAACAAGACAAAAGAAAACAAATCAAATCCAAGAACAAAGAAAAAAATCTCTGTATCCATTTCCTGAAGTTCATTTTGATAAATATTATTTTATATGATCAGAGGCACATAGACATTTCCATAAGACTAGCCTCCATAGGTCTCACTGTGTGTAACTGTGTAGAGTACTGTGATTTATACTCTCCCAGTGTATTTTAGATCTAGCTTCTGCATATGGGAACACACATACGTTGTTTGTCTCTTTGCATGTGACCTACCTCACCTTAACATGATTATTCTTGCTCCATCCATTTATTTCCCTGCAAGTAACATAATATTCTTTCTGATAGCTGTGTAAAATTCCACTGTGTATAGGTACCACATTTGTTTGATCCACTCATTTATTGCAAGGGCTGTTTCAATAACTTGGCTGTTGTGACTAGTGCAGCAATGAACAAGAATGTGCAAATGTGTTTATGCTATCCTGATTTGTGATGTTCTGGGACACTTCAATATCTTATTTGTGAATTTCGATATTAGATTTCTAAATCCATCTGGGTTTTATTTTGGTACAAGTTATCCTATGAAACTTTGAAGCACATTTATTTATCTCACCTCCCATTCTGTGAAGTGTTCTTTCTTCCTCCAACACTTGATGCTTTAATTTCCTTTTTCTCAATTTCAAGCCAGCAAACATGCTTCCATAGTATACCAGTATCTTAATTTTATGATAGTCAATTTCCTATCATACAAAGGGGTGTGTGTGTGTGTGTGTGTGTGTGTGTGTGTGTGTGTGTGTCTGGGTATTTTACTGTTTATTTTCTGGAAATTCTGTTAGCTTCATGAAGTTTTAAATAATAATTACTGTTTCCTATTTTTAAAGTTATGCATATGTACATATAAGCATACATATACCCATGTATATGTATATATATATTCATTTCTACACAAGAAAATGTAGTTCAGATAAAAAGTCTCCATATTACTAAGAAGTATTTTAAAATATGAGTTACCTTTTTCTGTATTGCATGCCACAATTATAATTTTCTTTCTATTTGTTTATCTACATAGAGGTCGGTAAACTAATAATCAAATAATTTTTTTAACAACACCTCTTCTGAATTAGACTGATATACTTACCATATATATATATGTATATATATATATCACTTACTGTAAATTATTTCAAAGAGATTTACTTAAGTTAATTTCTTTCTCAAGTAACATTAAACAATGTGTATTTACAGCAGTAAGCAATGTGTATTCATAAATATTTGTTAAACCATGTGGATTTATAGGTAGTGTATTTGTGGTGTTTAAAAACATATTAAACATTGTGTTAGGGGCTCATTTATATGTTTTAGAGGGTGTCAGAAAACTATCAGCAGGTTCCATTCCCTGCATGTCCACTAGAAAGTACCAGAGAAAAGTAAATAAAAACAAATACCATTTTAGGTTACTCCTATAAGTGCAAGTTTGTTCATATTTTACATTGGATATATAGGACATGTGTCTGTCTTTTTCAGGAGGTGGTCCTGCTCCTGGACACCAAGCACTGTGGCCATTATGTCATGTACAACCTCTGCAGTATGTACATGATTTTATAATTTTGCTACTGTAGATAGAAAACATGTAAGAAAGTGATCCCCTTTTATGTTTCATTTAGTCATAAATATTTAGTGGTGGGAACTTAGATGAAAAATTCTTATTTTGTACTGGTCCTGTTTGGCAGGAAAAGTTATCTTGAATGTAAGTTCCGAAGAGGGAGCCAGGTCAGTGAGACCAGAGAGGCAGAGACATCTTTCTCGGTCTGGGAATATGGCCTAGTGGCAAGAGAGCTTGCCTTGTATACATGAATCCCTAGGTTCGATTCCTCAGCACCACATATAGAGAAAAGGCGAGAAGTGGCACTGTGGCTCAAATGGAGCAAAAAGAAGCCAGGGACAGTGCTCAGGCCCTGAGTTCAAGCCTGAGTACTGGCAAAAAAAAAAGACTGATAGTACTTCTTTCTTTCATGTCATATGTACTAAAGACAGTTGAGCAAATGTGTTTTCTAACACTGGAGTGGGTAGGGATGAGATAAAGACACAAGACAGGAAATGACAAAAACCAGTTGAAACCAGAATATTCCCTTAGTTTCCCATTGTTTCTGTCTTGATTTTGTTTTCTCCTGTCTATACATTAAATGACCATTTTTCAGGGACTTGAGCATTTTAGACAGCGCGATTGACCTCTGCTCCATGGCACACATGTGCGCTGGTAGAATGAGTAGTCTGCTAGAAAGTTAAAAGTGAGGCGTATGAAGCAAGAGGTTGATTTTAGATTACCTGAGGTGAACAGACCTGGAGTCCTTCCCTAAATCCTTCAACTTTCCTTGGCCTCTTTGGTCCCCTGGCCTCCCTTCCTCCCTCTTAGGTTTTTGGAACCTTGTGCCATTTATCTTAAGAATCATTGCAGAGAAACAGGAGCTTCCCAGAAAGCTCCATTTGAAGATAGATAAGGAATTCCTAATAGAAAATTTGAACTTTATTCCTAACTTCTGCATGCTTAGGCATAGAAATGTGACATGTATGTTATTTCTTGTAGGTGAGGAATCTTATGATCCGACATACTTTCATGATCTGGTGAAAGGAATAAAGATTGATGATCATAACGTTCCCACCCTTGAGTAAGCTTTGTGTCACACTTACTGTCAGAAGAGTACTAAACTCATTGGGCTTGAATTTTGGAACTATTTTAAGCAACTACAAATCTTCTATGTGCAATCAGGGAAATGATTATATTTTCCAAAGAAGTCGTGGACTGGGTGGCCAAAGGTGCTGAAAATGTCATCGCAATTCACTACAAAGGAGGCAAAGGTAATTATGCTTTTCTCTCTGTTCCCCTTTTCTAAAGAGAATATTGAAGAGCTAGCAGGGGGTGCATTCTACTATTCAGTAGGACTAATAGGGTAACAGTTTTAATATTGGTTTTAAGGCTGAAGGAAGTATAAAAAAGAAATAGAGACAAGGAAGGTAGTAAAAGGGGGAAGAATAATGAAGGAAAGAAAGAAAACAGAGCTAAAGAAAGTTGAGCATGTTTTCTGTGATTACTAATTATTTGGGTTTCTTCATTTTTTATTTTTCTACTTTATATGTCATAGTATAAAGAGTATTTAGCTTCAGAATGTTAGAACACTTTTAGTTCAGTTTTTTTCTTTTTAACGGACAGAATTGTACATATATAATATACAATATGATATTTTGATGTTTCTGTATATTGGTAAAATAGCTAAATCAGTTACTTAAAAAGACATTACCTGACAAACTTATACTTTTCTCATTGTGCTTTTAACTTGCTCTTTCCTTATGACTAGTAACATTGAGCATTGTTTCATGGCCATTGTTTATTGGCCACTTACATGTTTTCTTTGAGGAATGTCTTTCCAAGTCCTTTGTCCTAACCTTACCACCTTTGAATCCTTGGAGGTTTTGAGGTACTGTTGGTTTGCTTAGTTTGAGTCCAGGGCTTCCCTCTTCTTAAGGCCTTCTACCACTTGAGTCACACACCCTGTAATGCTAAGGCATCTTTCTCACAGACCTGTAAAGATTCACTATGAAACAAGAGGACTGGAAATATGGCATAGAGGTAAAGTGTTCGCGTTGTATACATGAAGCCCTGGGTTTGATTCCTTAGCACCACATATATATATATATATATATATATATATATATATATATATATATATATATATCCGGAAGTGGCGCTGTTTCTCAAGTGGCAGAGTGCTAGCCTTGTGCAAAAAGAAGCTAGGGACAGTGTTCAGGCCCTGACTTCAAGCCCTAGGACTGGCCACAAAAACAAAACCACTATGAAACAAGAGATAAATCCTAGTTGCCATTCGTACCTGCTATTTATCTTTGTTATGTCAAATAATCAAATACTATATAAATCTGAAAATGTCAAACTCAACAGAATTTTAATTTCCTAAAGACTAAATGGTTCAGGAAGATACCATCTATTATCCAGCTAAGTTCAGTTCATGCAAGGCCGCTGTAAAACACTGGGGGAAGGCGTCTAGTAAGAAAAATCTAGAAGGATTACCTATCATTATTTTTATAAAAAATTTTTCTTTATTGTCAAAGTGTGGTACAGAGGGATTACAGGTTCATATGAAAGGCAGTGAGTACGTTTCTTGCTCAACTTGTGACCTCCTCCCTCATTTCCCCCCTTCCCCCTCCCCCTTTCCCTCTCCTCCCAAGAATTGTGCAGTTGACTTACACCAAATGGTTTTGTAAGTATTGCTTTTGGCATGGCAAGGATTCCATATCTTGATTTCTATGACCAATTGTAAATGACAGTCTGTTGGTGATACAATAATAGTTATACACCAGTCCTGACGTTTCCAGCTTGGAGAACTCATCTTTGTCTAACATGAGAGGTTTAGTGATGGATGCTTGACAAATGATCACAGAACGTGTCCTTCAGGGTTTCCTGCTTCACCTGAGAAACAGGAAACTGGAACAGGCTGAGAGGACACTTAGTCATCCTGAAACTGCACTTATTCCCAGCACAGGCACGTGAGTGTCCCCCATGTTAGTGCATATGTAATTGCTAAAAGAGCTTTTCCCAAGTTTCCTTCCACTAGTAAAGATCAGATGTGCAGAGACCCACAGATGTCCTCCAGAACTGACATGTTTATAGTCAGTGAAGCTGAGAGAAGCAATAGCCAGTCATCTCATTTAGCAGCCAGCTTCTCATCATAGCCAGTGGTGGCTTTAGCTTCCCTTTGGAAGTTCTTGGTTACAATAGTGCTTTTAAACATGAGTGGCCAAGTTCAAAAAAATGTTTAAAAGATAGATAAGAAAAGGTTGTAATTCTCAGGTAAAAGGGTATATGTGGAATTATATAAAGCAGCTTATTCAAAATGTGCAGATGATGGTAGAAATAGAAAAGGCAACACTTTTTAAACCTAAATGTTGTATGATAGAACTAAAGACACCTGGCATGGTGGAATTAGCTATTTTCATCACTCTGCACGATAAGCAAACAGTATTGTACACAAAGGTTCTTGACAGGAAACACTATGGCTAAAGCAGAAACCAGATTTTAAAAAACTGGAAGACAAATTTTAGGGTAGGGTAACTAGAGAAAGTCATTCTTCAGCTGAACAGGAACTAAGTCTAATGTCTTTAACTAATGTCGTTGATGAACTAATGGGAAACTAATATAATTAACTGCTCTCTCGTGTTAAAAGTGCGTCGATCTTAATTAAGAAAATTGGTACAGGCATTCTTAGGAGCCTTGTTAAATTAGTGATTGTGGCATTAGTGTTTAGTGAACGGCACAGTATTCTCTCAGGTTACTTTAAAAATGGCATTTCTTTGAACAAACAGAAAGATTGTGGTAAGATTTGAGAGTTAATTGGGAATTTTGTACAGATACACTGTATACAACCATAATTTACTAGAGTCTTAAATATATTACCTAAATTCTTTTGTTTGGGAAGATAGACAAAATAGAACTTTATCATTGTCTAAATGAATTTGTTGGTAACTGAAGTGGTCATGAGAGTGAAGATGTCCAGTTATGAGAAAAGTGTCACAAATAGTTTGTGATGAAATTTTAAAATGTCATCATGTCCTTGCCTTTGGTCGTAAGTATAAAGTAAAAATCAACTATATAAATATATACTGGCTATCAAAAAGGTCTCCTGAACTAACTTCTATGCTTTCTTAATGAGAAATATGCCTTCTATTTATCATGCTTTTGTTTTTTACTATCATTATTTTTAATTTTAGTTGTACAAAAGAAGTTACCATTCAACAAAGCAGTTTATGAATACAGTGCCGCTTGATGAATGTCAGCCCTTTCAGCATTCTTACCTACCTCTTCCAACCCCTTCCCCTGATTTACTTATTTTTAGGTTATGTATTGAATTTTTTTTTTTGCCATTTAACAAAGCACTAACATCTTTTCTAGGGAAAACAGGGACAATGATTTGCATCTGTCTCATTGCAACTAGGGTATTTTTAACAGCTAAGGTAGAAAAGATATTACTGCACTCTGTCTTACAGTTGTCGAATTTGCTGGTTCTGAAACATTCCTGGTAAAATGTTTTTAAAAAATTCTTAGATAGTTCACTTAAGTGAAAGCCTCGATTCATGCTGCCTTGTTTAATGTGCAGTTAGTAATTGGCCATTTTCTGGTTCTGGGCCAGGTCTATGGTGACAGCAGAAGTGAGGCACAAAGTGAAGGGAATGCAAAATTTATAATATCTTAGATATGCAGTATTTTAAAATTTGTGTTTTTATCTTTAAGGAGTTGTACAAAGGCGTTGCCATTCAACAATGTGGTTTATGAATGCAGTGCATCTTGACCAATGTCATGCTTTCATCATTCTCCCTGACCCTCCTAAACCCACCCCTCTGTCAATTCACTTAATTTTGTAGGAGATGCAGTGAATTTTATGACTGTGGAATGCAGTGTTTAAAAAACAGGAACCATGGAAAGGGTAGGCATTTGTGACTCACACCTGTGATCTTGGCTACTCGGGAGTCCTAGAAGAGGAGGATTGTGGTTTTAGGATGGCCTGGGCAGAAGAGGTCATGAAACCTTTTCTCAAGTCACAGCTGGGTGCAGGGCTGTGCACCTCTCACCCCATGCTATGTGAGAATTTGAGAATGAGAGGCTCACATACTCAGGCCAGCCTAGGCAGGAAAGGCCACAAGACACCAGCACCACACAGGGATGCCTGACACCACGGCAAGCACCTGCCGTCCCAGTGATGATGGAGAAGACTGTAGTAGGTGGAGCGTAGCTCAGGTGCATGACTGAGTGGTAAGCAAGCGCGTATCCTAAAATTAACCAACAAAAAAAGGGTTGAGGGCTGGGGATATGTGTCGGGACCTGATGGATCCCTTTCTCCCCGATCTCCCAGGGAAAATGCTTGATCCCCAAAATCTATGAAAGAGCACTCGGCCTTGCCTTCTGCTGGCAGAAGGCTAAGGCGTACTCATGGAAATACGCTAAGTTGAGGAAAGGTTGCTGAAGCCTCCCCTCCCACTATCCCCTCACATGTCAGGAGCAGAGGCGGAAGAAGGCATCAGGGAGACACTGTGATGGTTGAATGAGTCTCAAAGGATTTAATTGGGAGGGGGGCTTAGATAGCGGTAATGGCTGGAAAGGGAAGAACTTGGGCCATTGGCTAAGACGAGCTGCCCATCCGGTGATGTCATGAAACTTCCTTTGTGGGCTGGGCAACCCTATCATGGTGGCACGCACGTGGCAAGCCCCCCAGGGGCGGGGGACTTCTTTTCCAGTTGAGGCCTGAAGGTCGGAGGGGCTTTCTCCCACACTGTCCCAGGCCTAGGGGAAGGGCAGTGTCTCGCTCTTGGCACCCTTCCCCCACCAAGGCCAAAACTGAGTCCCCAATATCTCCCCTTTTTCAGTATTTTAAATGAGCAGGGGATGCTGTCAATACATGGCATATGTGGGAATAAAGCAAATGCTGACATAAGATCTGTGGGGCCCCTTCCACAAAAGGGGTGAGGGGTAGGTAAGGGGCCATCCATGTGATTTCATCCAGACGCTGGAGTCCTTAGCTGGTCTCGCGCCAAGTGCAGACATTACTCTTTTGGTGGTAAGGTAGAAGTAGGCTGAAACTCTGGCATCTCTGGTAGTTCACAGTAGCTGATAACTTAAACATAAGTGATTAGTGAAGCATTCTTTTATATATAAACATTGAAGCGAAGGCGCTAAACCTTTGTGCTTACTTTTCTCAAACATTTCTATCATAAAACATTGGGGTTGAGTGTCAATACCCTCAACTCCTATCTTCTTTCCAACGGGACTCCCCAAGTCTAGCAGCAGGGGGAGAGTAAAGGAAGAAGCATGGTGCAAAATTCCTTAATTTTTTTTTGTGTGTGACGCTGTAGGAAGTATTGCCACAGCAAAACATTGAGCCATGAGATGCTAAAGAAAGAATCTAGAAAGCAAACAAGGAAAGGAAGCTTGGTTGCCTCCTACTGTATGCAGTCCTACTTTCCATATTTCCATGGAAGAGCAGAAGTGCAACATGGTCCTCCTTTTCCTGGAGAGAACAAGAAGAAAACACTTCTCCACAGCGGGTGCTCTGGGTTTAATTTTCCAATCTGGAAAAACACATATACAATACTCCATCCCACACTGATTCGGGATGATTTAAAATTTCTTGATAATTAACATGAGTATAACTATCCTTAATCCTGGGGAATACCATCCCTTTTGTTTTTTAAAATTATGACACCGGCCGGCACCAGGCAGGGAATATGGATGGAGGTCTCTTCTTCTGTAGCTACTTCCTGCTGTCAAGGGGATGACGTGTCATAATTAAGGGCCCCTCAGCCTGGGACCGTCCAGTGTGGCTGGCAAAAGTTCCCATCATTACCATGAGAATGATCACTGGTGTCAGAGAGTGCTATGGTTTCCTCTAGCCTCTTGGGCATACCCAGAAGTTTCCAAGGCTGGTGCCTCCAGGGTTCAGGTCTGTGTTAGGGTGACGGCTATGAACGGCAAATTCCCAGGTGGTGATCTCAGCAAGAGATTTTATTCTGTCAAAAGAGACTTTTGAATAGGTCAGGCAAAGTATTGACAAGTTCTCAGAGCTGGTTGCCATGAATGACGTAGAACACACCCTGGGCATAAGCCAGGAAAAGTTCCTTTTGGAGCAAAGTGAACAGGTAAGGAGAAATGACTGAAAGAAGTGTTTAGTGATAGAAAACCGGTTTGGCGTAGCCAGTCAGAGGCAAATATATATACATATATACAACTCGCAGAAAAAGGAAATGGACAGGTATTACCTCTCTCTGTTTCCCGGCTCTGATCCATTTTGAAAGGGTGAGACAAGGCAGCTCCCTTTTGGATAATATGACACCATTCTCCTCTCACTCCACTCCACAATCCATCTCCTGGACTGACTAAGTCCCAGGACTTCCAGCATTTGTTGCTGGAATGGCATTTTCCCATCCGCATTTACGGGTATTGAACTCGGGGCCTGAGCACTGTCCTTGAGCACTTCTGTTCGAGGCTAGTGCTCTACCACTTTAGTCATGGTGCTGCTTTCAGCATTTTGCTGATTTTCTGTTGAGCCAAGCTCTCAATCTGGCTCTTCACTGGTTAACTGGGAGGTGGGATTTTAGAGAGATTTTTTTTTGCCTGGGCTGGCTTTGAACTGTATCCAGGGAGTCTTAGTCATACAAGCCCTTTTTTTATCTCTAATTGAGCAACAAGGAAAAACAACAGAGGTAATCCATTTGTAACTTGTTGAGAACTGACCAAAAACTGCTTGCTAAGGTTTTGCTATAACACTTAGAGAACATGAGATTTATACACCATCAACATGAATCATGCCATTTAATCCCACTGGCAAGTGAAAGAGAACACAGATAAAAGCAGTGTGGAATCCTCAGTCCCAGCAGTGGCTGCATCCCTCATCCCAATTTGGCAAGTTCCATACCATGCGATGGAGAAATCTGGGCAAGACTGCAATGGCATCTCTGGATAGACTGTCACATCTCGCTTTGGGTTGCCTGCAAAATTTCTATATAGATTGGTTAGGGTGTTTAAAATTTCCCAGCATTCCTGGCCCTGGTAGGATGACGCCCTTCTGGTTTAAGCAAGGTGAAAAGATTTTCTTAATCACAAAATTCACCTGGCTATCTCTGTGGCCACTTACCTAACTATGGTGATTTAACCTGGAGTAACTGTTAGGAGAGGGCTATTTATGAACCCAACTCAAATCTTGGGAGAAGAAGAAACCAGGCAGTTTGGGAACAGACTGTGGTGGTTCTCTGTCACTGTCCATGCAGCTAATACACACAAGTTGGACCTGTATCCTAGGAAGCAAAATGTCAATTTTGGATCAGGAAAATTTAGGTTAATAGTCACATTTGTATGAAATGATTTCAATTTCTTGATCCTGAGAGTTTATGAGAACACAGGAGAGAAAAAATGGGAAGGAAAAATCTTAATTTATGCCAAGAATTGTCAGGACTAGATGCACACTTAACTTTAACATACTGAATATAAAAATAACACACTGGTTTTACATCACTGTACTTATACCACATGTTGCATATTTGAACCTTATGGAATTTCTCTTAAGCCCATTTGTTTGCATCCGAACTTTGGGCTGAAAACCTATTTTGTTCTGCTTTTAAATCTTACCAAGACACACACACACACACACACACACACACACACACACACACACACACACACACCCTGAGCACTCTTAAATTGCTTTTTGGATTGGCCATTTAAGTTTTCTGGAATTCCAGTGGCAAATGGTATTAATTTGCCCATACCAGAACCACGTGCTTGAATAAAAAAAAGGAAACCTCTCCTAGTCACCCAATCTGAAGACGAATCTGTGACTCCCAACCTGACAATTTTTTAAATCACACCAAACAAGCAAACTTTTTCATCCATCCAGAAAAACTCCTCCAGTTTTTAGTATCTTTGAACTGGTAATTATAGGAAATCCAATCAAGTTACCTATTGTTGTATTACAACTCTTTGTTTCCCTTTTTAATATTTTGTTTTAGTTCACAATTTGAAACTTTTCCTGGTTTTACCCTGCCTGCAGCTGTAAGTCTGACATGGAGAGAAAACATGCAGGGAAGTAGGGGTGCTAGCCCCTCCCAGCTGCAGCGCAATGGCTGGGTCTGAGTCCCTGCCCAGCCCAGGGGAGTCTGGCATGCCCATCAACTGGGGAAATGGGTGGGACTCTACCTTCAAGATGGAGGACTCCATTGCCCACCACGTGCATTGACCAGCTAGAGAAAACAGGATTTAACCAACAACAGGCAGAACTTAACCAAATAACTGAGCTTAACAAACATCAACCCTTTTTTTTTTCTTTTATTTTTTTGCTTTAACTCCATTGGCAGCAGCAAGCCTGCAAATGACAGGAGGACGCAGCAGGGATCCTTTCACAGACCGCTCTGGGGCCCCGCCCAGCTGCTGTGAGACCCACAGCTTGGCCCAAAAGCAGCTTTTTCCCAAAAGCTCTGCCTCCGCCGTGCCACAGTTTCCCAAGCAGCGGAACCATGCAGCAGCAGAACTGAGCTTCCACCACGCTTGGCTGCCCAAAGACTTCCACACTAGACACCTGGCACCACCTGAGACCACGTGGGCCCCAACGCACTCCATTGCTCACAAACCCGGGGTCGTGCGGAGCTCAGACTGCACTCTGTGCCCGGCCCGTGACCCAGTCACAGATCGGGACCTGGAAACGCCAGGCAGGTGAGAGTCCTCGAAGCCCATCCCAGCGTTCCCCTGCCATGTCTTCGCAGGAAGCGCGCCCCGCTCCCTCCCCCGCCTGGTGCCAAGTCACCACAGCAGGGCAACTACCGCTAGCCTATCCCATGCCTGCCTTCTCTCCATGCTTCTGCCCTATCTGGATGGGCACGACCCTCCTCTGAAAACCCACTTAGCGCAATATGTAGGGTGGCTGAACCCCAAAATTCCAGGCCATGCGTTGCCACCCCATATGGGCACAATAATGTCGGGATCTGATGGGTCCCTTTCTCCCGGATCTCCCGGGGAAAATGCTTGAACCCCAAAATCTATGAAAGAGCACTCGGCCTTGCCTTTCACCGGCAGAAGGCTAAGGCATACTCTTATGGAAATACGCTAAGTTGATGAAAGTTTGCTGAAGCCTCCCCTCCCCCCATCCCCTCACATGTCAGGAGTGGAGGCAGAAGAAGGCATCAGGGAGACACTGTGATGGTTGAATGAGTCTCAAAGGATTTAATTGGGAGGGGGGCTTAGATAGCAGTAATGGTGGGAAAGGGAAGGACTTGGGCCATTGGCTAAGACGAGCTGCCCATCAGGTGATGTCATGAAACTTCCTTTGTGGGCTGGGCCACCCTATCATGGTGGTACGCATGTGTTCGTCCCCCAGGGGCGGGGATCTTCTTTTCCGGATGAGGCTGGGAGGTGGGAAGGGCTCCCTCCCACACTGTCCCAGGGCTTGGGGAAGGGCAGCATCTCTCTCTTGGCGCCCATCCCCCACCAAGGCCAAAACTGAGTCCCCAACAGATATGGGCTAGTGGCAAGAGTGCTTGTCTCCCATATATGAAGCCCTGGGTTCAATTCTCCAGTACCACATACACAGAAAATGGCCAGAAGTGCACTGTGGCTCAAGTGGCGGAGTGCTAGCCTTGAACAAAAAGAAGCCAGGGACAGTATTTAGGCACTGAGTTCAAGGCCCAGGACTGGCAAAAAAAAAAAAGTTTATAGAAAAGTGTTGAGAGCATGATTTAGCAGAATCATAGCCACTTAGCAAGCATGAGACTCAGAATTCAAAATTCAACACTACCTAAATGAACAGAATAGAATAGATGAGATTAGAATAGAACACAGAAAGTCCAATGCCAGCTTTTTGTGTGTCTGTAGTACTAGGGTTTAAACTCAGGACCAATGTCATCCTATTCAGGGGCTCTGTCACTGAGCCATACTTCCAGCTCCAGCCCTTTTCTACACTGGCTATTTTGAGATAGGGTCTCACTAAGCACTGGCCATGCTTGCTTTAGGCTCTTTTTGTCTACCTCAGATGATAGGTCTTTCTCTTGAGATAGGGGTCTAGAAGACATTTTGACAGGACTTCCCTCATGCCATGACCCTTCAGTTCTCAGCCTTCCAAGCAGGTAGAATTGCAGGTGTACACACTTGCATCAGAGAGATGCATGATTCTAAATGAAGACAGGAGCCTATATGTGAAGAATGAAGGTTAAATGAGTAAGACCACAAGATGCTAATGCAAAATAAACCATGGCTGGTCATGGTGGTACAGGATGTTATCCCAGCACTCCAGAGGAGGAGGAGGTGGGAAAGTATCAGGAGTAGAGTTCAGGCTACAGCTCAGGTCTACACAAAGACAAAAGAAAACCCTCAGCAATCAGGTGCTTCTGTAACCTCTCCAATAGAATGACTTCCTTTTTCCACAGAAGGAGATCAAGATTAACAGGACAAGGTTTCCAAAGGACTTTGAGCATCCTTTGAGTTCTACATTGATAAGAGTTATTACTTTGCAACTCAGAACATAGTCCGTCTTCTGTTTTATTATCCCCGAGAGCCCATATCTGGGGGATGTGTGGCCTTTGGAAATGTCTACAGAGAGACAGTGGGCTGCTGCACCTTATAAAGTGAGGTGCAGTCCTACTGACATGATCTTGCCAGGATGTTACCGCCTGTAGGATGTACCCAAAACAGCTCCTGTTGGGATCCAGCCTTTGGACTTGACGGGGGACTTGACGCCCTTCCCCCAGCCCTAGGGGAATGCGGAAGCAGGCTACAGTTCTCTGGGTCCGGAACCAGAAGAACCGGCTTTGCACCCAGCCCCCAACTCTCTCGCCAGCCCAGGCGCCTCCCTGTCTCTCCCTGGCGCTGCTCTTTCGAGTGATGTTAGCTCAAGGGGGTCATGTGATAGCTCTCAGCCTATCGGCGTCCTGGCCGATCGCCTTCTCTGGCTATCCTTTCCCTTTACACCCGCCTTAATAAATCAGAATGCTGTGGAAGCCTTGTCCAAGACTCGCGTATATCTGGCTTTCTTTACCGGTAAGGAGGTGGGCAAGTGTTCTCGTTAGGCCACACGCACATGAGATCAGTACTGACCCCTCGGTCCCATCCTGGCTATCTGCCGGCTGGGTGTCCAGGAGAGACGATGAGAAAAGGGGGTGGCGAGAAACCTAGCTGAGCCTTGATCCCCACGCCGGGAGAGGTGACACGAGCCTGACATTTTGGCTCCCACGTGGGTTCGCAACCTGCGCAAGGAAGTCTGGCTCCCGACCGACCCTCACGGAATTAGGTTGGAAACCCTGGGACGCGTGGTCCTCCCACCCATGTCAGAAAGTGGATGGGACAAGTTCAAACTAGGAGAGGTAATTCGCCCCTTGAAATCCTGAATTTCACCCTCCAAAACATGGGAATGAATATCTCAGAACCATGTGCCATGCTTACTTGGCAGGAGCTAAATCTCCGGGTCCCGTGGCTAACTGTAGCCAACCCACTCTCGTGGGAAACTTGGGACCGACTACAGTGGAAATTACAAGAGGCAGAATGGGGAGGAGAACTCCCACTGCGAGCCATTAAAACTCTCAAGGCTTGCTTCCCCTGGGATCTGGGGGGGAGTCCCTGGATTCAGGAGAGGGCAGCTGGAGGGAATTTTGATCCGGAGGGGGCTCGACACCCTGTTCCGAGAGGCCCAGGGACGAGCGCATGCTTATTCCCCGGGACCCCAATCCAGATGCAGCTCCTGAAGCAGCTGGGAGACAGGCAGCGCAGCCACCGGCTTGCTACCCCTCCCCCATGTATGGCTCAGCATGGCTCTATACATATGCAGATTTTGGCAGCCTCGAGCAGCGGCTTTAGAGCCACTGTGGCTTCAGTGGCAGCAGCGGTGCCCCGCCATCAAGCACAAACGGCCTGGCCAATTTTAAATTCAGAGCCTTTATCCCTTCATGGGAGTTGCAGGAAACTACAGATTTCCATGAGTTCAGGAGGATGGTTCTTGAGAGAGGCGGGCCGAACGCACCCTTGGCAGAACATCTGCTTTACAGCCTGACTTTCAGATTCCCCACTGACCAAGGCAATAAACAGCCTGAGGCCCTTTGCTGGGCAATCCCCATTCTCCCCGAGATGAGGCCAGAGACAGTAATCATGATATTTGGAAAGAAGTTCCAATTCTTAATTGATACTGGAGCAGATCAGACCATATTAAGGAAGGAGCTAGTGCCTCCATGGTGGGACCTAATCCCAGGCCCCCAGATCTCAGGGGTGGGAGGCACAGCTGAAAGTGAAACAACCAGGGACTGGTTTCCTTGGGATGATATGAATGGTGGCAAAGGAATAGTGCGTCCCTTAATAATAACAAAATCACCAGATAACCTGCTGGGACGAGATATCTTGGGAAAGATTAAGGCTGGGGTCATCACAGGCCAGGACCTGTCAGGTGGCCCTAGTGGTTGCTAGAAAATGCCTCCCTCTGAGGCCTCAGGGCTGGAGACTCCCAATTCTTCTACAGGGCCTCACCCCCAATCCTAAGGGCCACTGTTCCCACTGTCACTGCCATTTGATGGCACCCGGGCGCCCCAATTTGGGTGGAACGGTGGCCTATTCCCTCAAACAAATTAAAAAAGTTAAAGGAAATGGTATTAGAACAACTGTCCAGTCATCTTATACTCTGGTGGAGATGCAAAGACTGTTAGGGGAAATTAATTGGCTAAGACCCTGGCTTCACCTGCCTACAGAGGAGCTGCTTACACTCCATGACTCTTTGAAGGGCAAACCACCCACTGATGTTATTACAATAACTCCATGACTTCAAACAGCCTTCCATAAAATCCAATTGGCCCTAAATAAGGCACAGCTGGCACGCTACAAGCCTGAGTGCCCACTTTGCCTTTGGATCCTCCCCGGGTCTGAACTTTCCTCAGCTGCAATTACCCAATCAGGCGAGCCTCTTCAATGGGTGCACGCATCAGTGGGAGGAGTTCCCAGAGTTTATTCCCAGCTAGACCAGCTAGCTGACTTGGTAATTAAGGGCAGGGATACTTCCCTAAGACATTATGGGCAAGATCCCGATGTGCTAACTGTTCCCTACCGGTTGTCAGATTTTGAATGGGTCAGAAGGAATAATGCACGTGTGTCCAGTGCCCTGGAGGGCTTTATGGGCAAGGTAGATTGCCACTATGGCACCTTGAGGTGGGTGACCTCATTTTGCAGGCTACAATGGACACCTCCTGTGCTTTTCTCTACCAAGCCTCTTGTCAAGGCTGCCAATGTGTTTACAGATGGGGGACGAGCCGGCTCTGCCGTAGTGGCGTGCTCCGCCTTGCCCCCTGCCAGTGGGAAAGAAAACACCCATTACTTTGAAGCCGTCACTGACTCTGCACAATTTAAAGAACTGTACGCAGTCGCCCTGGCACTGACCCATGTCAAACAGCCAATGAACTTGTTTTCTGATAGTCTGTATGTGGTTAATTTGCTACCCAACCTGGTATGTTCATACATTAAATTAGATGAAAACCCAATCACTCCTCTGATGATCCAAGTCAGTTCTCTGTTAAAAGAGCGGGGTGAGCCTATATTTTTACGGCACCTTCGTGGACACCAAGGACTGCCTGGGGACCTGGCACAAGGTAATCGTATGGCTGACCAGCTGGCCACTAATGGAACCATTATAGCTCTGGCCATTGTACAACCTCAAAACCTTCAAATGGCCAAAGGACTCCATGAGTGTACTCACTTAAATTGGAGAGGGTTATATCAGAGATTTCCTTCAATTCCTATAAAAGACTTTTAAAAAGATTATAATGACTTGCAAATCGTGTATGCCTTTCGTGCAAGTCCCTCCCCTGCAATCTCCAGGGGTGAACCCAAGAGGTCTCAAACCTAACCTAATTTGGCAGACTGATGTAACCCACTACGCTCCTTTTGGAAGGCTAAAATATATATTTATGTCTATTGACACATGCTCTGGCGCGTGTTGAGCCTCTCTGCATATGGGGGAAAGAGCACGGCATGCTGAAAGCCACTTCTTACAATGTTTTGCTATCCTAGGGCTGCCTTTACAGGTGAAAACAGATAATGGACCTTGCTTCACCAGTAAGCCTTTACAGGCTTTTCCAAATGTGGAATATTAAACATACCACTGGAATACCATATAACCCAAAGGGGTCAAGCCATAATTGAGAGGCATAATAAGACCCTAAAGGATCAATTATTAAAACAAAAAGGGGGGGGGGAAGCCCCCATGACCAGCTGAGGACAGCGATGTTTACATTGAATATTTTAAATTTCTCAAAGGACCAACCTCTGTCGGCTTTCCAGAGACACTGGTCAAGCCAAACACCCTACTTAAAGGTGGAAGTCCATTGGAAGGATCCCCTTACAGGGGCATGGTGAGGTCCAGACCCACTCATCAGTGCAGGAAGGGGCTTTGCCTGCATTTTCCCCACTGAGGAACCGAATCCAATCTGGATACCAGCTAGAGACTTAAAATATTGTTCATCAGAATGACCACCAAAGGGCACTTGCCCCTTGCCCTTGAGGGATGTCTCCCCTTGTTTCCTCTCAGGAAAGCAAAGACCATGGTGGAATTTTCTATGGAGAAACAGGAAAGCCTGCCTGTACCAGCGATGGACCCAGTGTTGGCCCTGTTTCTTCCCTGGACCCTGCCTGGCGCCCTTTGGAGTAATGTTTGCTGTGGCAGCGTGGCCCACAGCCTTGCACGGGACCAAAGGGAAATTTTGCACGCTGTTGTTCCTTCCTTCGCTTCCCCCTTTGCTGCTTATCTTAGGGGTCCCCATTGGAGGGAAATAGGAGCTAAAGGACTTGGACACCTTAATGTTTTATGATAAATGTTTACAATAAACAAGGGATTGGTACCTTGCTGCAATAATTACTATAAAGTGTTTACTAACTTCAGTTGTTAAGTTACTAGCACCCTGGCTGCCACATCCCCAGGACCTGAACCTGCCTCTACCTCACCATAGAGGGAAGGAAGAGCCATCTGCACTACCTTGAGTGACACCAGAATGGACCAGGATTCCTCTATTTCCTATGGACTGAGCCAGATAAGAGACCCTCCATTGCTTTGTGCCTGTGTTGTAATTGCTCATGTGTTACAGTTGCTCATGTTTGCATTTGCCTTGTATTATGATTGCTTATGCTCATGTCTGCTTTATGCTCCCATTTACATTATGTTTACACTGCCCTGTGCTAGACACATGGGTCTCTTATATTGTAAGCGATAGGCCAGAGCTCTCTAGGTACCAAGTGGCCTTTGGCCTTTTAGCCATATAGGAACCCCATGAGGCTTGTCACTCGACCCCTGGGACCTGCTACTCACTGAGGTCCACTGGCATGAAAGAACATTATCAGGGCTTTCTTTCAAGTGCCAATCCCATTCTCCCCGAGTCCTCTCATCGGGCCCGCCAGCCCAGCAGGAAGGTTAGCCTGAAGAGCTAGGGCGTTAGCCCAAGACGGGTACGACTCCCTATTGGTGGGGAGCAACCTAAGACATGGCACACTCTCAAGTAGGGCGCCTCCTGCTGTTCAAAGAAAAAAATAAAAAATAAATGTAAAAGAGGTAGATGTTGGGATCCAGCCTTTGGACTTGACGGGGGACTTGATGCCCTTCCCCCAGCCCTAGGGGAATGCGGAAGCAAGCTACGGTTCTCTGGGTCCGTAACCAGAAGAACCGGCTTTGCACCCAGCCCTCAACTCTCTCGCCAGCCCAGGCGCCTCCCTGTCTCTCCCTGGCGCTGCGCTTTCGAGTGATGTTAGCTCAAGGGGGTCATGTAATAGCTCTCAGCCTATCGGCGTCCTGGCCGATCACCTTCTCTGGCTATCATTTCCCTTTACACCCGCCTTAATAAATCAGATTGCTCTGGAAGCCTTGTCCGAGACTCGCGTACGCCTGGCTTTCTTTACCGGTAAGGAGGTGGGCAAGTGTTCTCCTTAGGCCGCGCGCATGTGAGGTCAGTAAAGACCCCTCCGTCCCATCCTGGCTATCTGCCGGCTGGGTGTCCAGGAGAGAGGACAAGAAAAGGGGGTGGCGAGAAACATAGCTGAGCCTTGATCCCCACGCTGGGAGAGGTGAGAGGAGCTTGTCGGGCTCATGTCAAGCTCCTCTCACCTGTTGGCCTACAGTCCAGAGGCTTAGGTTTTGCACCATGTTCCACTCTGCTCTCCCACCCTTCTGTTTTCCTAACCTGAGCCACACAGGTTTGTTCTCCGAGGTCCCCAGGGCTGTGGGCAACATCGAATTTGCCTCCGGGGCGGGCTGGCTGGACCAATATTTGTAGCCCAAGGACCTGAGGTAAAGATGAAAATGGATGCTCTAAGACAGTGTTTTCCAAATTATAACCACTGGCAAGGTATAGAGCAAGATAAATATTTGGTTTCTTTGGATTGTTTTCTGGGATAGTGTGTGTGTGTGTTGTGTGTGTGTGTGTGTGTGTGTGTGTGTGTGTGTGTGTGTCCTATGGATTGTAGTTCCAAAACAAAATGCAGGGCACTGCAGGCTGTGCTCACCCTGGCTGCAGTCCTGCACGTTGCTTGGTCGTCTTTAGACTTCAGTCATCTCATTTGTAAACTGGAAGGCAGGAAGAAGAGTTGGACCAGGTCATTGCTAATGCCAGCTCTAACATACCATGTCTTTCTGAGTCTTAAACTAGAGATGTTCTTGACATGGCTTTATTCAACTTTGTTGTTCTGAGTAGCTCTGCCCAAAGACTGTTGATGTGAAGGTGAATTATGGTTGTATTGTCTCCTTTTCTGTAGGACAGTTTGCAGTATTTTGGAGAGCAAAGATTTAATACAGAGTATAGAAATAAATTTGAAAGGATAGCCACTCCATCCCAGGTAAGTTTTCTCTTTTGAAAGGGAGTTTTTTGTTTTCTTTTGTGGGGAGCTGTTTGTGGCACCTTCAATTTGGCTGTATTTGAAACTCTTCTCTCACAATCAGTTAGGGGGCAGCACTTGTGCCTTGTGACAGTTCCCTGACCCCGCCCAAGTCCTCAAGCCACGCCCCCTGGGCTGCCTAGGCTGGCTTCTCCCCAGAGCATCCTACTTCCAATCGTGTACCTCCCCTCCCCAGCTGGGAGGTCCCATGCCTGAGATTTTCCTGGCTTCTGAAAATTCTCTCACATCTTCTGGCTTTTGATTTCCCTGGAAAGAGAAGTTGATATTTCACAAACCCCTGCTAAGACAATGCACAATTCAGCCTCTGTAGAACATCACAAGGATTGCTCCTTGCTGATCCCACTTGTCTGGGAGAAGGGAAGACAAAGAGGGGGAAAAATGAGAGGCAGAGAACAAGAAATAAAAGCAGAGATAGAGATTATAAGTGAAGGAAAAGGGAAAATAAATATTTTAAATCCCGTTATAGCCAACACTATCATACTTTTTTATATTTCCCATTCCATATTTGCAGCATCCATTTGAAGTATATACTATTACCCTATTTTCCCTCAAACACGTTTTATTATGGAAACAAAAAATCTTCCTTACATATTGGATTAGACTGTTGGTCACTGTGACAAATGGCTGACAGAAGAACTTAAGAGCAGGGAGGGAGATTGAGTGAGGCTCACTGTTTCAGGGTTGACTTCATGGCCACTTGATCCCATTGCTTTGGGCCTGAGGTGAGACTGAAAACTCATGTCAAGGAGGGTGTGGTGGAGAAGCCTGCTCACCTCAGTAGGGCCAGGAAGCAGAGAGAAGCAGGAAGGGACAGGGACACCCTTCCCTTTCTTCAACCAGGCCCCATCTCCTCTACTAATGCTGTAAACATCTGAAGCCCCAAATGGATTGGAATATTGATGCAGTCAGAAGATTCCTGAGACAATTACTTCCCAAAGTCCTGCATCTGTCCACTGGTACATTTGGGACTGAGCCTTTTGCACAGAAGCCTTTTAAGAGCACATTTCATATTCAAACATGAACACATGAAGATGGAATCATATAGTATATTCCTCAGTCAACATCTCAACTCACAACCAGTCATGCTTCAACCTTCCCTTTCAACTCTCCTCAAACCCTGGATGGCCCTTCCTACTATTTCTTTCCTAAAGCACGATTGCACTGAAGGGAATTCCAGTCAGTGGATTCTTTGATCTCACAAGTAGTTTGGATGATACCCAATGTATGCACTCCTAAAAAAGAAAAAGACAAAAGAAAAACACCTACTTAGGCCCTGGTGGCTCACATTTGTAATCCTAGCTAGTCAGGCAACTGAGACCTGAGGATTGGGGTTGAAAGCCAGCCAGGTAAAGAAAGTCTGTAAGACTCTTATCTCCAATTAATCACCCAAACATCCGGGGTTGGAACTGTGACTCAAGTGGTAGAGCACCAGCCTTGAGCAAAAACAAAAACAAAACAACTGCTGGTTACAAGTGGCTCATACTGTAAACCTAGCTACTCAGGACTTGAGAATCACAGTTCAAAGCCATCCCACGTAGCAAATTCTGTGAAACTTTTATCTCCAATTAACCACCAAAACTCAGATGTGAAGCTGTGGATCAAATGATAGCACTGAGCAAAAGAGCTCAAAGACAGTTCCCAGAACCAGCATACCCCTACAAAAAAACCCACCTAATAGCATTGATTATACTTTAAATTATTACTTCAATAATACCTGTATAATATCAATTGGTGTGTAACTTTCCATAATAGGCTAAAATCCTCTTTTATTTTAGTTCATTTCAGTCGAGTACTAAATAAGAGTACATATTTCAATCATTCCCACAACTCTTCAGTTAAAGTTCATTGGTTTCTTCTTTTCTTATTTCTCATAATTTATTTACTGAAGAAACCAAGGTGTTTATCTCGTAGAATTTACATTTCAAACTATATTAAATCATCTACGAACTTCCTATTCATTATCTCATTTAATATAGTCAACAACTGGGCTGGGAATATGGCCTAGTGGCAAGAGTGCTTGCCCCATATACATGAAGCCCTGGGTTCGATTCCCCAGCACCACATATGCAGAAAATGGCCACAAGCGGCACTGTGGCTCAAGTGGCAGAGTGCTAGCCTTGAGCAAAAAGAAGCCAGGGAGAGTGCTCAGGCCCTGAGTCGAAGGCCCTTCACTGGAAAAAAAAAATAAAAAAATATATATATATGTGTGTGTATATATATATATATATATATATATATATATATATATTGTCAACACCTATGGATGGGCAAATTTTGTGCAAATTGGGAAGTTGAGGTTTGGAGAAATTAATGTTTTGAAACAAGCACTCAAATCCAGATCTATCGATGTCCCAGCCCATCATTTCCCATACCCTGTGCAGCTCATCCACAGTGCCTTGTCTGTTTCCCTGCACACCGTGGGATAGCTTTTAGGGGCTTCCTAGCTCTGGATGTGGCTGCAAATGGATTTCTTTCAGAGAAGTGATCACTGGGAACAGAGCTTGAACTTGCATTAGACACTAACTACTGATCTCCAGTACAGGCCACAAAATCTCAGCCTTACCCATGGATAGGTTTTCCCTTTGCCCAAGTCACCAAACCAAAAAAAAATATCTGTAGGGGCTAAACAGCACATGAACTTAGTGAAGTCCATTGCTAATCATGCCATTTGCATGCTCACATCCACAGTGGCTTCCTGCTGCAGCAAACTAAACGTTCTGAGCTGAACATGAGGTCTTCTACCATGTGATTTTTCCAGTCCTTGCTCCCACCCTATGTACGTTACATCCTGCACGCTATCATCTTTAGGAGATCTGCTGTTTCCCAGTGTCCCAAGCCTTTGTTCACATGGCCCCGTTCCCTACAGGCCCTGCCCTCCCAAGCCCCTTTCAGGCATTGCCGCCCATTATGGGTTTGTTAGGGACTGTGCCATCCATTCTGTAGCTACGTCTTTTTTTTTAAATTTAATTTTATTGTCAAGGTGATGTAGAGAGGGGTTATAGTTACAAATGTAATTTAGTGAGTACATTTCTTGTCACACTAGTTAGCTCCTTCATTTCTTTCCCACCTTCCCTCCTCCCCAGTCTCCCCCACCCCAAGTGGTACAGTTACTTTTCAACACATTGTATTTTGAGTATCACTGTTGCATTGGGTTAGCTTTTCAAGTACAATGTATGTATCTTCCTTAAAGGCAAGGCCTGTGTTGTGTTTTGCCAATCATGCCATCCTTTGCATCCCAAAGTGCTTTGCTCCTGGTGCAAATAAGGAAGATATTCCTTATTTGGATGAGTACTTCCTTGCTTGTGTGTCAGTTGTGGAAGCCCCTGTTGCTTTAAGCTGCTTCCAGGGAAGGAAGTGTGAGAGCAGAAACAGCTCCAGGGCTCTCTGTGTAGAAGTGGAGAATCTGGTGGCAGGAGCTGAGGGGTGGTTACCTGTAGCTCCTGCACAGTTCTGCAGGCCTCTCCCCTTTCTCACTTCTGCAGTCATGCAGTTTCTCTGACTGCAGCCCTGACCTGACTAGCCATGGGTGAGAGCTCTGCTGATTCCCAGGGAAAGCAAGGCAGGGTAGCGAGTTGTGGTCAAAGATGCAGGACTGAGTCCCCCTCTGCTGGACGGTCCTTCCTATACACTGCCACATTCTGACCTTCTTTGTGGCTATTCTCCTTGCCACCTGAGAGTCAAAATCACTCAGGAACCTTTCTCATTATTATTGCCCTTTCATTTTTTGCCAGTACTGGGGCTTGAACACAGGGACCTGTTGCTTGGGAGGCTTTACCCGCCCATAATTGGCACTCTACCAGTTGATCCACACATCTAGCCCAACTATTTGCTAATCCATTGGAGATGGATTCTTCAGAAATTTTCAGCCCTGGATGGCTTCAGTCTTTAGTCCTCTCAGCCTCAGCCTCCTGGGTAGCGACCATTACTGGCATGGGCCAGCACCCAGCACACTGCTTGTGCCAGTTGGAGATGTATTAGCTAACTTTATCAGCTTTCTCAGTTGGCTCAGCACCAGAACTCTTCAGTTCCTCCAAGTGAGGTCCAAGGAAAGCCTGTGAGCAACATTTTATAGAGGAGGAATATAGACTAATAGAATTCCAAGGTTACCTCAAAAAAAGATTTGGGAAAAGGGCAGATGAAGAAACTGTAGCTTTTAGAGACACCCCCAAAATGACATATAATTAGCTCCTGCTGCTATGTAAGGTCTCTTTCTCCCTTGATGATAACCATCCAGCAAGCCACAGTCCTCCCTCTAACTCACTAAAGCAGCTTCCGCCATGGTTGCTTTACCCCTTAGTTATCCTCACAGTCATAAGAAAGTCATAAGCAAGGACTTGCTCCTTCCATGTTACTCCCTTCAGGTCTGAGGTCAGTGCTTTTTCCCATGTTAGACAATTTGGCATGAGGAATATACATAAGAATATTGTGTATTGGAACACTATAAATATTTCCTTAATTTCTTAGTGCTCTTAAGCTATAAAAGAGATGTTAGGATACTGACTTAAAACCTTGTATTCCCACTAAAATCGAGGTTACTGTCGCTTTGCAGATTCGTTACATCAAATATTTTGAAATACTTCAAAATACGTTGAAGTGGAGCTTACCCCTTAAAAATACTCAAAATAGAAAAATTATTGTTTATTCTATCCAAGGTAAGTGCTTTAGAATAGAAGGATGGGACCGGAGGACACCCCCACTCTTTGAGAGGGCTTGCTTATGGACATGTGCCTAGATGATCATAACTCATAGGCGTCTGAGGTTCCCCACACATGAATTCCACTCTGGAGCTGCCCACTGGGCAGGCGATGCTTGGCCATGTCAGCAGCTCTTAGGTGTCTTTCTGCTTCCTTAGCCAATTTCCACTTGAAGGGGGGAGGGGCTCCATTCCCTTCCCTCTGTTCTCATGGTTCCCAACCTCAGCTCAGGGTAGGTGACTTTAGGAGAGGAGACCTGTGAGCACTTGAGATTGCTTCTTTCCCAGACCCACTTCTAGTTCACATTGCCTCTCAGCAGCAGTGTCCCTACATTGTTTTCTCAAGTCCTTTTTGCTCATCACAGTATTCTTCTTTCCCTCTTCCCTCAAACTCTGAGCATCTCATCCCCAGCACTCCATCAAGATGCCCTAAACAACATGTGTGGTGAGCAGAATAGAGAAATAGGTGCACAGATTGTAAAAAGCCAACTACAAGCTGGGTGTTGATAAGGCTCACAGCTAAAATCCTAGCTACTTGGGAGACAGAGCTCTGGAGAAGCAGTTTGAAGTCAGCCCAGACAGATAAGCCTGAGTCTCCATCGGCAACATCACCAGAGAAGTAGGGGTGGAGGCTCATCAAGTGATGTGCGCCAGTGAGGCATGCTGAGCAAGCAACAACAAGGCAGCACTAGGAAACGCAGAGAACAGACACAGTTTATGACAGAGAGAGGGGAGGGCTAGTGGAAAGAGGAGAGCCATCCAGGAGAAATGCATGCCCAACCAGCTGTGGGGAGGCTTCGGCACAGGGAGACCTGAGGAGCTATGGGCCTTTGCACTGGGCCCAGGATGTTAGCTGAGCAGGTTTCCTGTGGGAGGTTCCGTTGTGCTCCCTGGAGTCATGTGGTAACCCAAGTAGTCACCTTGACACACCTGCGCAGGCCCCCTGGAGCATGGGGTGCGTGCGGGAGGAGATTATATCCACTGTCGCATAGGAAGATAGGTGCATGAACAGAGATCCAGATCTGTCCCACTGAGGAACTGGAGGGGACAGAGACTGAAAACTGTCGGGGGGTGGGGGGTTGTTGTGCCCTATTCCTAGTAGGCCAGTCTAACGTACATTCAAAATGAATGCAGAGGCAACAACAGTAAGCTTTAGGAAATTAAAATTCTGGCTGGGGATATAGCCTAGTGGCAAGAGTGCTTGCCTCATATACATGAAGCCCTGGGTTCAATTCCCCAGCACCACATATACAGAAAACGGCCAGAAGTGGCGCTGTGGCTCAAGTGGCAGAGTGCTAGCCTTGAGCAAAAAAAGAAGCCAGGGACAGTGCTCAGGCCCTGAGTCCAAGCCCCAGGACTGGCCAAAAAAAAAAAAAAAAAAAGAAGGTGGCGGAAATTAAAATTCTGTTGAGTTTGACATTTTCAGACTTATATATTAATTGATTATTTACACAACAAATATACATAGCAGGTATGAAATGGCAACTAGCATTTATCTCTTGTTTCATAGTGTATCTTTACAGGTGTGTGAGAAAGATACCATAGCATTAGAGGGTGTGTGACTTAAGTGGTAGAAGGCCTTAAGAAGAGGGAAACCCTAGGCTCAAAGTACAGTAATGAAAACTAAACAAACCAACAGCACCTCAAAACCTCCAAGGATTCAAAGTTGGTAAGGGTAGGACAAAGGACTTTTTTTGGCCAGTCCTAGGTAGTGAGCTCAGGGCCTGAGCACTGTCCCTGGCTTCTGTTTTGCTCAAGGCTAGCACTCTGCCACTTGAGCCACAGCACCACCTCTGGCCATTTTCTGTATATGTGGTGCTGAGGAATTGAACCCAGGGCCTCATGTATGTGAGGCAAGCACTATTGCCACTAGGCCATACTCCCAGCCCCAGGACAAAGGACTTGGAAAGACATTTCTCAAAGCAAACAGGTAAGTGGCTGATAAAAAACGGCCATGAAACAAAGCTCAATGTTACTAGTCATCAGGAAAGAGCAAGTTAAAAGCACAATGAGAAAAGTATAAGTTTGTCAAGTAATGTATTTTTAAGTAACTGATTTAGCTATTTTACCAATATATAAAAATATAAAAATATCATATTGTATATTATATATGTACAATTCAGTCAGTTAAAGAAAAAAACTGAAATAAAAGTGCTCTAAAATTCTGAAGTTAAATACTCTTTATATTTTGACATATAAACTAGAAAAAGAAAAATGAAGAAACCCAAATAATTAGTAATCACAGAAAACATGCTCAACTTTCTTTAGCTCTGTTTTCTTTCTTTCCTTCATTATTCTTCCCCCTTTTTCTACCTTCTTCATCTCTATTTCTTTCTTATACTTCCTTCAGCCTTAAAACCAGTATTAAAAATGTTACCCTATTAGTCCTACTGAATAGTAGAATGCACCCCCTGCTAGCTCTTCAATATTCTCTTTAGAAAAGGGGAACAGAAAGAAAAGCATTATTACCTTTGCCTCTTTGGCAGTGAATTGCGATGACATTTTCAGCATCTTTAGCCAACCAGTCCACGACTTTTTGGACAACACAATCATTTCCCTGATTGCACATAGAAGATTTGTAGTTGATTAAAAATAGTTCCAAAATTCAAGCCCAATGAGTTTAGTACTCTTCTGACAGTCAGTGTGACACAAAGCTTACTCAAGGGTGGGAACGTTATGATCATCAATCTTTATTCTTTTCACCTGACCATGAAAATATTTTGGATCATAAGATTCCTCACCTACAAGAAATAACATATGTGTCACATCTCTATGCCTAACCATGCAGAAGTTAGGAATAAAGTTCAAATTTTCTATTAGGAATTCCTTATCTATCTTCAAATGGAGCTTTCTGGGAAGCTCCTGTTTCTCTGCAATGATTCTTAAGATAAACGGCACAAGGTTCCAAAAACCTAAGAGGGAGGAAGGGAGGCCAGGGGACCAAAGAGGCCAAGGAAAGTTGAAGGGTTTAGGGAAGGACTCTAGGTCTGTTCACCTCAGGTAATCTAAAATCAACCTTTTGCTTCATAAGCCTCACTTTTAACCTTCTAGCAGGCTACTCATTCTACCAGCGCACATGTGTGCCATGGAGCAGAGGTCAATCGCGCTGTCTAAAATGCTCAAGTCCCTGAAAAATGGTCATTTAATGTATAGACAAGAGAAAACAAAATCAAGACAGACACATTGGGAAACTAAGGGTATAGTCTGTTTTCTACAGGTTTTTTTCATTTCCTGTCAAGTGTCTTGATCTCATCACTGCCCACCTCCAATGTTAGAAAACACATTTGCTCAACTGTCTTTAGTACATATGACATGAAAGAAGATATCTCTAAGCCTAAGACCACTGACAGGCCTTTCCCGAACCCTTCCTCCCTAACTCTGCCTCTCTGGTCTCACCGACCTGCCTCCCTCTTGGGAACTTACAACCAAGCTAACTTTTACTGCCAAACAGGACCAGCACAAAATAAGAATTTTTCATCTAACTTCCCACCACTAAATATTTATGACTAAATGAAACATAAAAGGGGGATCACTTTCTTACATTTTCTATCTACAGTAGACAAATTATAAAATCATGTACATACTGCAGAGGATGTATATGACATAATGGCTACAGTGCTTGGTGTCCAGGAACCGGACCACCTCCTGAAAGACACAGACACATGTTTTCCATATCCAATGTAACACATGAACAAAGTTGCAGTTACTAGGAGTAATCTACAATGGTATTTGTTTTTATTTACTTGTCTCTGGTACTTTCTAGGGGACATGCAGGGAATGGAACCTGCTGATAGTTTTCTAATAGCCTCTAAAATATATAAATGAGCCTCTAACAGAAATACACACTGTTTAATATGTTTTTAAACACCATAAATACACTACCTATAAATCCACATGGTATAACAAATATTTATGAATACACATAGCTTACTGCTGTAAATACACATTGTTTATTGTTACCTGAGAAAGAAATTACTTAAGTAAATCTCTTTGAAATAATTAATTTACAGTAAGGGATATATATATATATACATATATATATATATATGGTAGGTATATCAATCTAATTTAGAAGAGGTGTTTTAAAAATAATTATTTAGGGGCTGGGGATATAGCCTAGTGGCAAGAGTGCCTGCCTTGGATACACGAGGCCCTAGGTTCGATTCCCCAGCACCACATATACAGAAAACGGCCAGAAGTGGCGCTGTGGCTCAAGTGGCAGAGTGCTAGCCTTGAGCGGGAAGAAGCCAGGGACAGTGCACAGGCCCTGAGTCCAAGGCCCAGGACTGGCCAAAAAAAAAAAAAAAAAAAAAAAAACAGCTCAAGGACAGTGCCCAGGCCTTGAGTTCAAAAAAGGACCAAAAAAAAAAAAATATTTAATTATTAGTTCACCCGTGTTCTATGTAAACAAATAGAAAAAAATATATAGTTATGGCATGCAACACAGAAAAAGGTAACTCATATTTTAAATAGTTCTTAGTAATATGGAGCCTTTTTATCTGACCTACATTTCCTTGTTTAGAAATGAATATATATATACATATACATGGGTATATGTATGCTTATACGTACATATGCAAAACTTTAAAAATAGGAAACAGTAATTATTATTTAAAACTTCATGAAGCTAACAGAATTTCCAGAAAACTAACAGTAAAATACACACACACACACACACACACACACACACACAAACACACACACGCACACCTTTGTATGACTATCATAAAATTAAGATACTGCTATACCATGGAGGCATGTTTGCTGGCTTGAAATTGAGAAAAAGGAAATTAGAGCATCAAGTGCTGAAGGGAGAAAGTAGTATGTTAAAAAGGTGAACACTTTTCACAGAATGGGAGGTGAGATAAATAAATGTGCTTCAAAGTCTCATAGGATAACTTGTACCAAAATAAAACCCAGATGTACTTAGAAATCTAATATCAAAATTCACAAATAAGAAATTGAAGTGACCCAGAAATCACAAATCAGGATAGCATAAAGACATTTGCACATTCTTGTTCATTGCTGCACTAGTCACAATAGCCAGGATATGGAAACAGCCCTTGCAATAAATGAGTGGATCAAACAAATGTGGTACCTATACACAGTGGAATTTTACACAGCTATCAGAAAGAATATTATGTCACTTTCAGGGAAATAAATGGATGGAGCAAGAATAATCATGTTAAGTGAGGTAGGTCAAGCGCAAAGAGACAAACAGCATATGTATTTTCTCATACACAGAAGCTAGATCTAAAATACACTGGGAGAGTATAAATCACAGTACTCTACACAGTTACACACAGTGAGACCAATGGAGGCTAGTCTTATGGGTGAAATGTCTATGTGCCTCTGATCATATAAAGTAATATTTATCAAAATGAACCCCAGGAAATGGATACAGAGATTTTCTTCTTTGTTCTTGGATTTGATTTGTTTTCTTTTGTCTTGTTTGATTGTCTGTCTTTGGAAGGGTAAGGGGGCACAGCTATGGAAGGACAAAGGGTGAACACTAGACACTATGTTGAAAATAAGCTATGCAACTTGCGAGTGAGGATGGGAAGGAAACACTGGGGGGGAGGGGTAATATTGTCCAAAAATGTACTCTTTATCTGAGTTATGTAACTGTAACCCCCCTGTTACCCCTCACCTTTATAAATTATAAAATAAATAAACAAATAAAAAATTTTAAGGGCCACAACAGAGAACAGAGGAAAATATTTTTTTTCAGCCAAATCAACTGAATGGTCACTCCACCAGGTACAACAAATCCACAGTGAGTATAACTCATCAACAACTTCCCTAGTACTCCTTGATCTCTGTGGTTACATCCGGCAATCACTTATCCACAAAAGAAAAAAAATCAATCTGACTTAACCTTTATAGCTTTAAGTCAATAAAGAAGTCAAGACAAGGAAATGCTATTTCATTCAGTAAATTTGTCTTTTCTTTTTAAATTAAAACCCCCCACTAATAACGGGAAATATGGCGTGAAAATAAAATATTTACTACAGATAAAAATCCTCTGTGTTTGGCAATATTTATGAATACTTAGTAAACAGCATTTTTAACTAGGTGACTTCACTCTTCAAAATCTATCCAGATAAAATATTAAGCTCCAAAACATTTATTGCTGTGTTATGGATAATAGTAATAGTAAATGTCAGATATAGGAGGTATATGATAATGCTTTTGAGACCTCCTGAAATTGTTACATTCTTTCATTCCCTCAACAAGTAAACATTTTACATTAGTAAACTTATGCAGTCTTTTGTATGCCCATGCGTAAGAGTGGTCAATATTTACATCTTCATGGAAAAATCAGTCTACCTGGATGGTTACATTCCAGAGACTTAAAAAAAAATCACGTTTACATTTCGCTTAATGCCCAAAAATAATGACATTAAGGACTTGCTTTCTCTGCTTTAGTTCAATTATATACTTCACTGCTGTATTTTCTAATTGGCTTGCCTGAACATTTCAAAGACTTCCCTTCTAAATTAGCAGAAAAGGGACATAAAGCATGTAAAACAAGTTCAGCTTTGACAAGAATCTACAATAGCTGCAATCTATCACCAGATGGACAGTTTCTGTTCTTGTCCAGAGTAAAACGAATCCCATTATAGTAAGGCTATGTTCTCCTAGAAAGCCTGACTAAAGCCCCAGATTCATATCTAAACACAGTGAACACAGTTAAGTCATGTGGATGCTAAGCAGGCCAAGAGTCAAGCCCTTTCAGATCAACTAGCCCTCAGATGACCCAAGCAGCTGGTCATAGATGCCCAGATGAGCCCCAATGAAGGAGCCAATCCTGTACTCAATTATTTGACCCACTCCAGTAACCCCAATCCAAACTTACAAACCACAATATCTTGAGCTAAACAAATGCTTGCTATTGTAAACCAGTAACTTTTGGAGTGGTTTATCATAAACAAAAGCAAGTTGGTACCATGCTATTAGGAATTTCATCTGAATGAATAAAATTGTAGAGCACTGCCTTCCCTGGAAGTACTAATCCTAAGCCTGAGTGTACAGTGTTCAGTGAGAAATAACTGTTGCTTATATGAATACACTCACCTCTATAGGGTTCCTATAGAAGGACTGTGTGCCAGAGGAAGGAACCGACATGGCAATAATGTGCTCTGAAAGTCAAAATGATCACTGTTATGAATATCATTATAGGTAGGAAATATATAAAAATGATTCAACATATAGCCAAGTTCGTTTTTCAGAAGGACAAAAGAACTTTAAAGATAGAAACTGACAGGAATACTAATACATTGCTAGGAAAAGCAAGATGATAAATTATGCAACAGAAGAATAATGGTTAAACTGGCATTGTGTTCCTTAGGTTCAATTGGTGTTTAGTGCTTTCCAGCCCTCTTGACTCAGAAAACCTGAAACCTACAGAGTAGTTGTTGGGGTCTGGACAACCCCTTTCTCCCCCCATGGGTAGAATGGTAACCATAAACTCTATGAAAGAGCACTCAGCCTGGCCCTCCGCCAGCGGAAGGCCAAAGGCGTGCTCACATGGGCAAGCGCTAAGTTGAGGAAAGGTTGCTGAAGCCTCCCCTCCCCCCAGTCCCCTCACATGTTACCAAGGGCGGAGGCGAAAAGGAAGGCATCAGGGACACACTGCGGTGGTGGGAAGGGTCTCAAAGACTTTGATATGGAAAGGCACTTATATAGAAGTAATGGCGGGAAAGGAAGGGGGCTGGCCAAAGGGCCAGTCCTAGGCGAGGGATCACGTTCATCAAGTGACATCACGAAACTTCCCTTTGTGGGTGGGACAACCCCATCATGGTGGCATGCACGTGTTCACCTCCCAAGGGGTGGAGGCCAGAAGGTGGGAGGGACTTCCATTGTCCCAAAGCTGGCAGAAGGGCAGCCTTCCCAAGGCCATAATAATCACCAACATCTCCCCATTTTTGTTTTTTCAATGAGCAGGGGATGCTGTAAACACATGGCATGTGTGGGAATAAGGCAAATGCTGACATAAGATCTGTGGAGCCCCTTCCACAAAACTGGGGTGGGGGGTAGATAAGAGTCCATCCGTCTGGCTAGGTCCAGAAGTCGGAATCCTCAGCTGGTTTCTTCCAAGTGCAGGAAGGTGCCCTCTTTTGCTGGTGAGGTAGAAGCTGAAACTCTGGCATTCCCGGCAGTTCACAGTAGCTGATAACTCAAACATAAGTGATTAGTAAAACATTCTTTTATATAAACATTGAAGCCAAGGTGCTAAACCTTTGTGTTTACTTTTTTAAACATTTCTATCATAAAACATTGGGGTTGAGTGTCAATACCCTCAGCTCCTATTTTCTTTCCAACGGGACTCCCCAAGTCTAGCAGCAGGGGGAGAGGAAAGGAAGAAGCATGGTGCAAAATTCCTTTAGTTTCTTTGTGTGACGCTGTAGGCCGTATTGCCATGGCAAAACATTGAGCCATGAGACGCTCAAGAAGGAATCTAGAAAGCAAACAAGGAAAGGAAGCTTGGTTGCCTCCTACCGTAGGCAGTCCTACTTTCCATATTTTCATGGGAGAGCAGAAGTCCAACATGGTCCTCCTTTTCCTGGAGAGAACAAGAAAACATTTCTCCAGAGCAGGTGCTCTGGGTTTAATTTTCCAATCTGGAAAAACACATATACTGTACTCCATCCCACACTGATTCAGGATGATTTAAAATTTCTTGATAATTAACATAAGCATAACTAATCCTGGGGAATACCCCCCCTTTTTGTTTTTTTTTTTAAATTATGACACCAGCGGCCACCAGGCAAGGAGTATGGATGGAGGTCTCGTCTTCTGAAGCTACTTCCTGTTGTCAAGGGGGCGACGTAAATCAAGGGCCCCTGGTCAGCCTGGCAGTCCGGTGTAGTTGGCAAAAAGTCCCCATCATTACCATGAGTATGGTCACTAGGGCCAGAGAGCGCTATGGTTTTCTCCAGCCCCCCCTGCGTCTTTGGGCATACCCAGAAGTTTTCAAGGCTGGTGCCTCCAGGGTTCAGGCCTGTGTTAGGGTGACGACTGTGAACGGCAAATTCCCAATTGGTGATCTCAGCAAGAGATGTTATTCTGTCAAAAGACACTTTTGAAAAGGTCAGGCAAAGTATTGACAAGTTCTCAGAGTTGGTTGGCATAAATGGCATAGAACACACCCTGGGCATAAGCCAGGAACAGTTCCCTTTTGGAGCATAAACCCAATTGTAAAGTGAACAAGTAAGGAGAAACGACTGAAAGAAGTGTTTAATGATAGAAAACTGGTTTGGCATAGCCAGTCAGAGGCAAAAAAATAAATATATATATATATATACCTATATACAACTGGCAAAAAAGAAGAAAATGGACAGGAATTATCTCTCTCGATTTCCCAGCTCTGATCCATTTTGAAAGGGTGAAACAAGGCATCTCCCTTTAGGGTAATATGGCACCATTCTCCTCTCACTCCACTCCACCTTTCCGTCTCCTGGACTGGCTAAGTCCCAGGAATTTTAACGTTTGTGTCTGGAATTGTATTTTTTCATCCGTATTTGAACTCGGGGCCTGAGCACTGTCCATGAGCACATTTGTTCAAGGCTAGTGCTCTACCACTTGGGTCATGGTGCTGCTTCAGCCTTTTGTTTGTTCTCTGTGGTTGAGCTCTCAATCTGGCTCTTTGTTGTTTAACTGGGAGGTGGGATTTTGGAGAGATTTTTTCCTTTTGCCCGGGCTGGCTTTGAACTATCCAGGGAGTCATAGTCCTACAAGCCCTTTTTATTCCCAATTGAGCAACAAGGACAAAACAGCAGAGATAATCCATTTGTAACTCGCTGAGACTGACCAAAAACTGCTTGTTAAGGTTTTGCTATAACACTTGGAGAACATGAGATTTACACGCCATCAACTTGAATCACGCCAATGAATCAATCCCACTGGCAAGTGAAAGAGAACACAGATAAATGACAACCAAGGGCAAAGGGTTAAAGCATTGTGGAATCCTCAGTCTCGGCAGTGGCTGCGTCCCTCATCCCCATTTGGCAAGTTCCATGCCATGCGATGGGGAACTCTAGGCAAGGCTGTATTGGCATCTCTGGATAGACTCACATCTCGCTCTGGGTTGCCTGCAAAATTTCTATATAGATTGGTTAGGGTGTTTAAAATTTTTTCCAACATTTTTGGCTCTGGTATATCGATACCCTTCTGGTTTAAGCCGGGTGAAAAGACTTTCTTAATCACAAAATTCACCTGGCTAGCTGTGACTACTAACATAACTATGGTGATTTAACCTGGAGTAACTGTTAGGATGGGACTATTTACATCCTCACAAGGCTCATAAATCATTTGAACAGTTTTCAATGTGAGAGAGAGCAAGGAATCATTAGTAGTGAAACCAGGAAGTTTGGGAACAGACTGTGGTGGCATCTTCCTATATCCAGAGGCTGTCACCATCCAGGTGGCTAGCACATCTGTCCACCTGTATCCTATAAAGCAACATATTAATCCTGGGTCAGGAAAGTTGAGGTTAATAGTCACATTTGTATGAAGCAATCCCAATTCCTTGATCTTGAGAGTTTATGAGAACATAGGAGAGAAAAATGGGAAGGTAAAATCTTAATTTATGCCAAAGAGTTGTTAAGACTAGATGCACACTTAACTTTTAACACACTGAATATAAAATAACATGCTGATTTCATACCATTGTGCTTTTACCACATGCTGCATATTTGAACCTTATGGAACACACTGAATATAAAATAACATACGTGTACTTTTACCACATGTTGCATATTTGAACCTTATGGAAATTTTTATAGGCACCTTTATTTGCATCGAACATTGGGCTGAAAACCTATTGTTATGCTTTTAAATCTTACCAACAACCACACGCGTGCACACACACACACACACAAAAATACCTGAGCGCTCTTAAAATTGCTTTGATTGGCCATTTAAAATTTCTGGAATTCCAGTGGCAAATGATATTAATTTGCCCATAATAGAACCATGTGGTTGAATAAAAAAAACAAAAGGGAAACCTGTTAATTACACACTCCCAACATGACAATTTTTAAATCACAGTGGACAAGCAAACCCTTTTATCCATCTAGAAAAACTCCAGTTCATTTCATCTTTTTGAACTGGTAAACATGGAAGTTCAATCAAATTACCTATTGCCGTATCAAAACTCTTTGTTTTCCTTTTAATATTCCATTTTGAGACTTTCCTGGTTCCAACCCCATCTGCAGCTGTAAGTCTGACACAGAGAGAAAACGTGCAGGCAAGAACAGCGGGGTGCTAGCCCCTCTCAGCTGCAGTGCAATTGCTGGAGGCCTGTTAGTCTGAGTCCCCGCCCAGCCCAGGTTAGTCTGGCATGCCCCTCACCTGGGGGGAATGGGTGGGGCCCCGCCTTCAATATGGTGGACCCCCTTTTGCTCCACGTGTGTGTTAAGTCAGAGAAATCAGGATTCAACCAACTCACCCGAATTTCTGAGCTTAACGACCATCGGCGAGCTGCTGCCGCCACTGCTGCCACCACCCGCGCACCCCAACGGGGACGCCGGCCCAAGGCCTAAACTGCACACCACGCCTTTTTTTTTTTTTTTTAACTCCATCCTCAGGCTGGGGCCGCAGGCAAGCTGCTGGCTCCGCCCAGCCACTGTAAGCTCCTAAGCCTGGGCAAAACGGCAGCGAACTCCCGGGAGCTCTGCCACCGCCATGCCACGGCTTCCCACGTGGCGGAACCGCGCTCCCGCCACGCCGTGCTCGGCCCGCCACACTCGGCTGCCCAAATGCTACCGCAAAAGACGCCCGGTGCCGCCCGAGGCCACGCGGGCCCCAGCGCACGCAGCTCATAAACCCGGGGCCGCGTGGGGCCCAGAGTGTACTCCACGCTCAGCCCGCGCAAGCCAAACAGCTCCGGCGCTCGGCCACCCACTGCTTCTCAAGCACCACTGCGGGTGCCAGGCTGCCGTCTGGCCCGGGGCGCGCAGAGCAGAACCTACCCCAGCCCGGGGTCGCCTTCCTCTTGCTCCGACCCCACTGCTCCACTGACATGTTTCTGCGGAAGGCGCACCCCGCTCCCTCCCCTGCCCGTCGCCAAATCGCCACGGCGGGGCAACTCTCTGGCGCCGCGTCCCGCAAGCCCATGTCTGGCCTGTCTTGTCTCCATGCTTCTGCCCCATCTGGATGGGCAGGACCCTCCTCTAAAAACCCTACTTAGCACAATCTGTGAGGATACCGTACCCCGAACTTCTCGGCCATATGATTCGCCCCACATTGGGCGCCATAATGTTGGGGTCTGGACAACCCCTTTATCCCCCCATGGGGAGAATGGTAACCACAAACTCTATGAAAGAGCACTCAGCCTGGCCCTCCGCCAGCGGAAGGCCAAAGGCGTGCTCACATGGGCAAGCGCTAAGTTGAGAAAAGATTGCTGAAGCCTCCCCTCCCCCCAGTCCCCTCACATGTTACCAAGGGCGGAGGCGAAAAGGAAGGCATCAGGGACACGCTGCGGTGGTGGGAAGCGTCTCAAAGACTTTAATATGGAAGGGCACTTATATAGAAGTAATGGCGGGAAAGGAAGGGGGCTGGCCAAAGGGCCAGTCATAGGCTAGGGATCACGTTCATCAAGTGACATCACAAAACTTCCCTTTGTGGACGGGACAACCCCATCATGGTGGCATGCACGTGTTCACCTCCCAAGGGGTGGAGGCCAGAAGGTGGGAGGGACTTCCATTGTCCCAAAGCTGGTGGAAGGGCAGCCTTCCCAAGGCCATAATAATCCCCAACAAGTAGTGACCTCATTCTCTAGGGTTTTAGGATATTAAAAGGTATCTATTGGGTCCTTGAGATATCTAACAAAACTGAATAAATTGAAATGAAATTCCAATGAAGCTGGCTGAAAAATCCATCCCACCTACTGTGAATTCACCAAGTCTTCATTTGAAATGACATGAGATGTAGTGTGCCCAAAGGTAACCTATTAATGTGTTACCCTAACATATAGCATATGACATCACAGATAAAGAGTACCTTGAAAGATTATAGTGAAAGAGCAAAAAAGAGAAAGAAAGAAAGAAAGAAAGAAAGAAAGAAAGAAAGAAAGAAAGAAAGAAACAAAGGAAGGAAGGAAGGAAGGAAGGAAAAAAGGAATGAAGGAAGAAAGGAAGGAAGGAAGGAAGGAAGGAAGGGAAGGAAGAAGGAAGGAAAGAAAGAAAGGAAGAAAGAAAGAAAAAAGGAAAGGAAAGAAAGAAAAAAGAAGATGAGTGATTATAGGAAGATCTCATCTCATCTTATGGCTTAATGCAGTAGCATACCTCCATCATCCCCAGTGACACAAGCACAAGTAGAAGAATTGTAGCCCAGGAACAACTGGCACATAAAGGAAGACTCTATCTTGAAAATAACCAAAAGGGTATAGTATGTGGCTCAAATGGTAGAGCACCTCCATAACAAGCATGGGTGTCTGAGTTCATTCCCAACACCACACAAAAAAAGTAACAAAATGGAAACCAAAACACAAATCAATATGGCTTAGACACAAGTATTTTGGTTTGGGAAACCAAAAAAATATTATTACTCACAAGAAAAAAGTAAAATTAAGGTAAGTCAATCAAAAGACAGCTTCACAACCCAGTACTGCAATTAATGTAAATAAATCAGCAGTTAAGTTTTACAAACCAGTAATATAGCTTAAGTCAAGATCAAATCCTTCTTCCTTGAATCGTTTCCTATCTCTTGACACCTAGGAGTTAAAAAAATATAATCAATTTGTAAAATAAATCAACCACAAAGAAATTGGTATTGTTATCTACAACTCTTGCAAGTATTTCATGCTTTTTCCACTCACCAGCCGTCTGGTGGCTTGTTCAAGGTGTCTCCTCTGGTTCACAAGATGAAGCAGTCTCAACAGAGTAATAAACCACAGAGGTCGGAAGATAGATACCACTCTAAACAAATTTATACATAAATTTGAAAAGAGTATGTTTTGGTTCAGAAATAGAAGAGTTTATCAAGTGTGGATATCAAACTGTGTGTAGGTGGCAGGGTGTACTAATTCTTCAACCCCAGGGCCTTGTGCATGCTGCACTAATGTTCAGTCAGTCAGCTGTAGCCCCAGCCACAGAAGATATTTTGTACTATGTTGATATGCTTTTGGATGCCACAACCAAATGTAGTGCTGGAGGCTAGAAATGCTTCTAGACACCTCATTGAAAGTAAACTGAGGGAGAATTTTAGAATATTTCTTTTCTTTCTTGATCCTGCCCCAGTAAATAATAATCTAATCTAAAATGTCAATAATGCTAAGGTTGAGAAACTATGTTGTAGAGAAATGGCAATATGTTTATTAGAATCTGTCAACTAAATATTTTGGTTTAAGATCAGTAACTTTTCATTCCCTGACCCCACCCCCCTAACCAAGTGAACTGAGTTTTGCCCAGTGGGGTTACCCTTTTCAGTAGCAGAGATTCCCGATAGCCACTATGTACATATCAGGCAGGCAACAGACTGGACTACTTCCTGAGCCTAAGTTGCAAATCTAAAGGAGAGCCTGAGGTATTTTCCTTTCACAATAGCAAGTTCTCAAGTGATGCTAAGGTTGCCTAATGATGGTGATTTTCCAAACGCCTATCACATTACACGTTTACTTGGAGACCAAACTGGAGCCCTGGGAAATGAAGGTAAGAAATAATCTACATATGTTTGATTCCTCAGCACAACATATACACAATCTACTTATTTGACTTCTAATCAATACACTTAAAAGCCCCCTGGCATCTACATTCCAATACACATGTGATCTTTTCTACTTCACTTGGAGAAAGACAGAGACAGAGACAGAGATAGAGAGGCACATACACAGACAGACACCAAGCCCTCATATACATTATACTTTCTAATTCCTTACTGCTTTAACTTTGCCTTAAACAGTTTCCATTTCTACTGAAATGACACTGCAAAATGACTGGTATATCTAGGCATGTATGTCACACTCTTTGGTTTCCATTTGCTGTGTTTTAGGGAATGATGACTGGAGTCACGCTGACTTTACACAGGCTCAAGTCAATACTCCCATGATTACAGGTAAAACCTAGATTGGTAGACTTGAAATGTAGTGAGTCTGTGTTGAAATACAAATGGAGATTTAGAAAGAAGTTCAAAATGTTTTGAATTAAATTCCTTCACTAAATGTTCCATTTCCTATATCTAAATAAAGGTATGTAAATGCTTATACTTTTTATTGGCCCTAAATGCCATCATCTTGTAGTTTTCAGGGTATTAAAATGTCACAATATGTTACCTTTTTTTCTTTTTTCTCTTTTTGTGGTACCAGGATTTAAAATCAGGACCTTGTACAGGCTAAGTAGGCACCTTACTAATCTACTCATGTCCCCATTCGTAAATATTTTATCTTCAAGAAGCTTATTTGGTACAGAAACTAAACAAAAGTCAGTTCACTATACAAGATTAATAAAGTCATAGAAAATGAAAAAAATAAAGTGGATGAAGGAAAAGAAAATTTTAACATCTCAGTTATATATTTCATACCCTGGGAAGACTTTAAAAATTCTGGAATCAAGAAATAAATACGTGACATCAATAGATAAAGTGATGACAACAATGAATGTGTCTACGATGTTAAGTGTGTCAGAAAAATAATGCTTTTTCCTGTAAAAGATAATAAAATATGGTTACCTTCTCCAAGAGGAGCACAAAATATTTGATTTGTCTTCATTTGAAATTTTACTTTAATGGATTATTTAAAATACATTGTCTAGACTAGACTAAGGGGAAATAAAATAGTAGGCAAAAATCTCAAGGACTAAGTTTATATTTACTATGTATTACATTTTATTTAAAATTAAGTTAAGTTCAAAACTAATTTAAACATAAATTTTACTAAAAGTTACTACATATTATTTATAACTATTATATTTTCAAGTATTATATACTTGTTGATATGATGGCAACTTAAGCTTAATAAAGAAGAGGCATAACCAAACCACTTAACAAGAGGCATGCACTGCTTCTCCCGTGTATGGAGGAAGAAAAGTGGGAGTGCACATCTCTGTGGAACAAGAAGCTCAGTGTGTCACACCCTTAGAGCCATGGACTCGAGAGTAATGAGGAGCTTATGAGGGGGGAAGGAACTGCTATTTTGAACTCGTTATCATTCATTTCACTTAGCATCATCTTATGTGTTCATAACGGTATAGCTATTGGGCCTTGTGATGCTCTTCTATGACTTGCCTAAACCTGTACTAATTATTCCCAATAAGGGAGACCATAGAGTCCATGTTTCTTTGGCTTTGGCTCACTTCACTTAGTATAATTTTTTCCAAGTCCTTCCATTTCCTTACAAATGGGACAATGTCATTCTTTCTGATAGAGGCATAAAATTCCATTGTGTATATGTACCACATTTTCCTGATCCATTCGTCTACTGAGGGGCATCTGGGTTGGTTCTAGATTTTCGCTATGAATATAGACGCAAAAATTCTCAACAAAATTCTGGCCAATCGACTTCAACAGGTCATCAAAAAAATCATACACCACGATCAAACTGGATTCATCACAGGGATGCAAAGTTGGTTTAATATACGCAAGTCAATTAATGTAATCCACCACATCAACCGGAGCAAGGTAAAGAGCCACCTGGTTTTATCTCTGGATGCGGAAAAAGTGTTCGATAAAATCCAGCACCCATTTATGCTAAAAGCCCTGGAAAAACTGGGATTCCAGGGAACATTCCTGAATATAATCAAGGCAGTTTATGTCAAACCAACAGCAAGCATAACTCTAAATGGTGAAAAACTAAAGCCATTCCCTTTAAAATCAGGAACAAGGCAGGGATGTCCACTCTCTCCCCTGCTCTTCAACATAGTACTGGAATACCTAGCCAGAGCATTCAGGCAAGAAGAAAAAATAAAGGGGATCCAAATAGGAAAAGATGAAGTTAAACTTTCTTCGCAGATGACATGATCCTATACCTATAGAATCCCATAGACTCTACCCCCAAGGTACTAGAGCTGATGCAAAACTTTGGCAAAGATGCAGGATATAAAATAAACCCTCAAAAATCAATGGCATTTCTCTATGCCAACGACCCGAAGACCGAGGCAGAAATAAGGAAAGCAACTCCTTTTGCAATAGCCCCCAAAAACATACAATACCTAGGAATAACCTTAACTAAAGAAGTGAAAGACCTCTTTAAGGAGAACTTTAAAAGCTTGAAAAACAAAATTATGTCAGAACTAAGGAAATGGAAAAACCTCCCATGCTCCTGGATTGGGAGGATTAATATAATCAAACTGGCAATATTGCCAAAGGCTATCTACAAATTCAATGCAATACCCATTAATATCCCAACACCATTTTTTAATGAAATAGACGAAGCAATCCAGAAATTCACATGGAACAATAAAAGACCTAGAATAGCAAGAACACTCCTAAGCAGAAAGAACAGTGCTGGAGGAATTACAATTCCCAACTTCAAGCTGTATTATAAAGCTATAGTAATAAAAACAGCTTGGTATTGGCACCGGAACAGGCCTGAAGACCAATGAAACAGAATTGAAGACCCAGAAATGAACCCACAGAACTATGCCTACGTAATCTTTGATAAAGTAGCTAAAACAATAGTATGGAAGAAAGATAGCATCTTTACCAAGTGGTGCTGGCAAAACTGGTTCAACACATGCAACAAACTAAAACTAGATCCTTATATATCACCCTGCACCAAAATCAATTCCAAATGGATTAAAGACCTCTAAATCAAAACAGACACCCTGAAAACACTAAAGGAAGGAGTAGGAGAAACACTTGGGCTCCTTGGCGCAGGACGGAACTTCCTTAACAATAACCCAGAAAGGCTACAAATCAAAGAAAGGTTGGACAAGTGGGACTACATCAAACTGCAGAGCTTCTGCCCGGCAAAGGACATAGCTCGCAAGATAAACAGAAAGCCCACAGACTGGGAGAAGATCTTTACCGGACATTCAACGGACAAAGGCCTCATATCTAAAATATATGCAGAACTAAAAAATTACCTTCCTCCAAAACAAAACCGCAAAGAACCTATCGCCCCCTCATCAAGTGGGCTAAAGACTTACAAAGAGACTTCTCTGATGAGGAAATGAGTATGGCCAAGAGACATATGAAAAAGTGCTCTACATTACTGACCATAAAAGAAATGCAAATCAAAACAACATTCAGATTCTACCTCACCCCAGTAAGAATGTCATATATCAAGAAAACTAACAATAACAATTGTTGGAGGGGATGTGGCCAAAAGGGAACCCTACTTCATTGTTGGTGGGAATGTAAACTGGTTCAGCCACTCTGGCAAGCAGTATGGAGATTCCTCAGAAGGCTAAATATAGAACTCCCCTATGACCCAGCAGCCCCACTTTTGGGTATCTATCCAAAAGACCACGAACAAAATCACAGTAATGCCATGAGCACAACAATGTTCATCACAGCATGATTTGTCATAGCTAGAATCTGGAACCAACCCAAATGCCCCTCAGTAGATGAGTGGATCAGGAAAATGTGGTACATATACACAATGGAATTTTATGCCTCTATCAGAAAGAATGACATTGCCCCATTTGTAAGGAAATGGAAGGACTTGGAAAAAATTATACTAAGTGAAGTGAGCCAGACCCAAAGAAACATGGACTCTATGGTCTCCCTTATTGGGAATAATTAGTACAGGTTTAGGAACTCATAGCAGAGCATCACAAGAGCCCAATAGCTATACCGTTATGAACACATAAGATGATGCTAAGTGAAATGAACTCCATGTTATGGAAACGATTGTTATATCACAGTTGTAACTACTTTCAATGTCCCATGTGTATCTGTAGCTTCTATTATTCTTGTATCGCCTTCCAGTGGTTGTACCTACACTGTCTCTGTAATCTTATCTGAGTATATTGAAAACCGTGTATACTGGTATTAGAAGTAGGAAATTGAAAGGGAATACCAAAATTGAGAGACACAGGGCCAAAAAAGACAAACAACTACAAAAGCAATACTTGCAAAACTGTTTGGTGAAAGTGAACTGAACACCTCAGGGGGGAAAAGGGAAAGGGGGAGGAGGGAGGGGGGTATGAGGGACAAGGTAACAAACAGTACAAGAAATGTATCCAAAGCCTAACTATGAAACTGTAACCTCTCTGTACATCAGTTTGATAATAAAAATTTGGAAAAAAAATCATGAAGGAAACACAAACTTTCTCAAACTGATAAAAATGAACATATGATAACACAAACACTCTCCCTTTTACATGGAAGCTACAGGCTGATCTCAAAAAACGCAAGATGAAATAGTAGTCTCTGCATTACCATAGTATGTGAGGAGAATGGGGAAAGATGTCAATACATACAGACATATTTCTAAACAGAAGAAATAACTCCTTCAACAGCAAAGAATGATGTGTGGCCTAAAAGTCATGAATTTAAAAAGTCCAAAATGTCAAATGAAAATGATATGGAATGTTCTGGCAGGAACCAATGACATATAGCTAAGATGACAGAAGTGCCAATTATGCAAAATTATCATCACACTTAGTGTACTCATGTCAAACTCTTACCCTATACACTATATGCATGTATACCTGCTACTTTTTAATTTTAAGAAAAGATATTTTTAAAAGCTCAACCAGATCAAGAAGTTTCCTTCATAACATGTTACACAAATGAAGTAAATTGGTATAAAGTTTACACCACATTCACATTCTACCATGAGAGCATGCAGAAACAGACAATGGCATTTGTTCTTTAGACTATCAGCTTTGCAGATTTCTCTACATCATTCTCTTTCTGTTTTTATGTTTTAGACTTCTTATGTATATATTATGAAAAAAATGTGTTTACATGCATATATACAAAATATAAATGTATGTTTAGGGTATCTACCAATCTGTCTATTTCACTGCATGTCTATTTTATGGATTCATTTATCTCTCAACTTTTCTTTGAAGCATCAGCTTGGTGTACTATTGACAAGCCCGGTATAGGTGACCTATGGATTTTAAAAGTACACAGAGACAGACATCACATGACTGGTAGCCTTCACATTCTGGTTCTAATTACTCTGAAGCTTATATATGTTCATGGAATTTCATTCCAGTGTAAATCTGTTTTTTTGAACTGATTTTTGGAAAATTGCTACTTTTCAATAGAGGTTAAGTTCTGCCAGTTCAACTCTTTTGCCTATGGAGAAAAAAAAACACAATTCTAGGTAGTTCCTTGCTGCATTAGTCTCTGCTCATACTCTTTGCATTCAGTAACCTAAGAGTCTGTTTTGCTTTGACATAAATAGAGAAAATATAGGGCAGAAATAGGGAGCCTGAGAAAACACCGTGGGGTTTGAAATGAGAACCATTCACTCATGCATCAGAGCTCTATATTAATAAGGGTTTGTGGTACCATTTTCACAAAGCCCCGGATAACAATGGACACATGGGTCATCTCTGGCATATGAAGCTCAGGTTGTACTGCTCCATATCTATTACTTCCTCCTCTATGTTCCCAACAGGATCCCCTCCATTAGAGACTCTCAGATACACGACCTGGTATTTCTTAAAGGGTTGTCTGATGTTAAGAGTTTTAAAAAATAGGCTGACTACAATAGTTTACTTCTAATTATCTTGCCCTATCTGATTCCATTTGATGGAGATATAGAAATCATCTGCAGAACTCTCAGTGAAAACATCTAAACAGACTTTCAAAGAAAGACTGTACTCTCCAGGTCCTTCAAAGGATAACTGTACAAGCTTATATCTATTTTCAGCCTTTATTCACTAGTTAGTATTACAGTAGGATGAATCCTTAATGCTGGCCAGGCAAGCGTTTTACCATCTGAGCTGTATGCCCTAGTCTTTTCCTGCTGCAGATATGTTTTCAGATAAGGTATTCTTAGGCCTGGAAGTGACCTCACACCACTATTGGATTACCTAGGCTCCCGGGTGAGGGATTGGAGAAGTACAGCTGTGTACTAGCACATTGCTATTGAGACTCTCATCTGAACCCACCTTTCCATACAAACTAGTGGTATGGACATATTTGGTCTGGGAAAATATCAAACTACTAAATATTTATGTTCCATGTTTGCTACTAAACAAATGTAGAGAGCGTTTTCTGTTTTCTTCATAAGTGCATTGTGTGTTCTAATTACAAATCTCTTCTGCACTATTTAAGTTCCTTATTCTTCCTTGTGTCTGCTTTCTTATTTTTCAGTCCTTATGCCTGCATCATAAATATCTATCTTGCTCTAACCCATGGTAAGACCTGAGGTAGGGCCTCTTTTCAGTGTGTTACAGACTTGGCATGTAAACCAGTGTTGCATAGTGGCAGAGGTAGACATAAGGACATTGGATGCTAGCTTCACTCAGTGACAGGGTTCTTTATAAGGGACACATGCATGAGATAGATCTTTTATGCACATGGTTCTGCTGCTCACTATCCTCTATTTCTGCTCTTTTTCATTTCTGTAAACAGGATTCTCTTCCTTAATCCAATCCACTGTACACTCAAAAGTAGAAAACCTGGTATTTTCTAAAGGACTATGTTCCTAAAACGACCAGTGTAGAGGAAGCATACTTGTCTTGCCCTGTTTCTGTCTTATCCTATTGATCTAATAATATATTTCTCAGTAAAAGCAAACAGATACATAGTCAATGATCATGTGCAATGTCAAGGGATTCTTGAGAATCATTTCACAAATCTCAACCACTTTCTCATTTCTAGCCTGAGTTCTTTTGTTTGTTTATCCCTTCCTTTTCCGCTTATTTCCTTCCTGCCTTCCTTCCTTCCTTCCTTTTATTCATGCCTTTTCTTTTCCTACTTCCTTATTTCCTATGTGCTTTCCTTTTTCCCTTCCTCCCTCCCTCCCTCCCTTCCTTTATTTATTCCCGTTTTTGTCTCAGTGTTACTCTTGTTTGACTATAACACCCTTGTTTAAGGGCTGAGAACATGGCCTAGTGGTAAAGTGCTTGCCTCATATAGATGAAGCCCTAGGTTCCATTCCTCAGCACCACATATATAGAAAAAAGCCGGAAGTTGGGAGTGGCTCAAGTGGTAGAGTACTAGCCTTGAGCAAAAAGAAGCCAGGATAGAGCTCAGGCCCTGAGTTCAAGCCCCAGGACTGGCAAAAAACAAAGCATCCTTGTTTAGTTGCAAGGTATGTTACCACAACAAGATGGCCTCATTTTTGGCGCTGCTCTAGGTATGTTTTACAAAGAGTTTCCAATGTTTGCTACTACCTGAAATCTCAGACTTGCACAGCTCTTACTTTTCTTTTAGATAGCTATGTCTGTATTGAGTATATGTATCTATATTTCAACTCATATTCTGACTCTGACTTAAGCATATATATATAAATGAAAATCAAGTCATTATGCTATACAATATAAAAATGGATTCTGTAGGGTCTGGGAACGTGGCTTAGCAGTAGAGTGCTTGCCTAGTATGCATGAAGCCCTGGGTTCCATTACTCAGCATCACATAAAAATAAAAAGGCAGAAGTGGCGCTGTAGTTCAAGAGGTAGAGTGCTACCGCTGAGTAAAAAGAAGCCAGGGGCAGTGCTCAAGCACTGAGTCCCAAGCCCCAAGACTGGAAAAAATAAATTCTGTAATAAGAAACTAGAAAATGGTACAATGAAAGACCGCCCATCATCCAAAAACTGTCCATTGGAAATAGTAATTGTAAATATGCAGGCACAATCATCACTATTCATTGTTATCAAGCATCTACTGATGTCAAGGAAGGATAATTCAGACAGTAAGTCAGTCACAACAGATCACAGTATACTGTAAGCCAAACTGGCCTAAGAGACATTTAAAAACATTACAACTACATATAAATGTAAGAAAAAAGGGTGAATAAATGCAGCAGTGATATTCATTGGATATTATGTTGAAAGTGAAATGGGAAAGATCAGGGGCCCCTGGATCTTCTCAGGGGGAAGCCAGCTTGCTGAGGCTTCAAGGAACCCAGATGCTCTCCTTGGCTCTAGGATCTCCCTAGGACCTGTCTATGTAATAAGGCAAATTATACCTTAAATCAAATATAAATCCAGAACCAGAAAACAGAAGACACATTTTGAGAAGTCGAATTTTGAATCTTTATTAAAAGCCCAGCATGGTGAACTCCTCCTGTCTCAAAGACCAGCAACCTCAAACAGAGCTTGCATCAAGCTCTTAAAGACAAGTTGGGTGGAGACCAATCCTCAGAAAAGCATTATATATAAACTCAGAAGAAGGAGCAGAGCTCCCCTGGGGTTAAACAACACAATGTATCTACATATTCCCCAAAGCAGGGCCCTCCTGCTTCTCCCCCATTGAGCCAGGCACCTGCAATTCAAAGGATGGCTTGTCTCACCTCTAGGTCTTGGAGCTGGGTGGACAGCTCCCGATCATCATGTCTCTGAAACCACCAGACCAAGCACCTGGACAGCTGTCACTCAGTTTCCTCACTTCATTAGGATGGTGAACAAACTAAGTGTGTGTGCATGGACTTAGGCAGCATAAAACTCCGTAGAGTAGAAGGGATTTTTTTTTTTTTTTTTTACTTAGGGAATAGATTTGAATTAGGAGGGACTAAACTTTCTGCTTGTAAGTGTTTCTGAGTACAAGAACAAAGAGCTTGGATGAAACTATTTCCCAGGATAAATATGTGTTTATCAATCTATATATTCTAAACTCTACTGAAAAGTAGTAAAATTCCCACAAAACTTTTGTACATGAGAATGATAGTCCATGAGCATATATAAGATGCAGAGTAATTAGAAACAGAATATGAAGCCTTGCAGTGATATACTGTATATATAAATAGAAAATACTCTATGTATTTTTAAATCCCATGGTATTTCTGTATCTGAATTACCAATAATACCTGAAAATAGAGCTTTGAAGAGAAGGTAAGATATAAATGTATCCATAAAAGGGACATACAGTGGAATCAGTGGGTAGATAACCTACACACATACATATATGGGTATATGTGTATATCTGTGTATGTGTACATATATATGTAAACATGTTTTTATTATACTGCACATATATATATATATATATATATATGTAATCTTCAACAACAGAAAAACACAGAGCAAGGTACAGACAAATTTGGAAAACTCATAGTGAGAAGCAATGCAGTACAGAATGCCATTGTCTGGGTTTCTGCATGCTCCCATGGTAATATATGGTGCCACATACGTAAATGCATAACATGTTATGGAGAAAACTTATTTTACTGATTGAGCTTTTAAAAATATTTTACATTCAATTGACAAGTAGTAGGTGGACATGTGTGTAATTGTGTAGTGACACAAGTACACTAAGTGTGATGATCAGATTGCATAATTGGCATTTCTGTGATCTTAGTTATATATCCTTGCTTCCTGTCAAAACCTTTGATATCATTTTCACTTGACATTTTGAAATTTCCAAGGTCATTATTTCTAGCCTACATACATCTAGCCTAGATAACACAACCGAGCCCTGGAGTAATGGGGCTGGGCAATGCTAAAGTCATTTGTTGAAAGTTTTTCTAAAATTTTTATCATCTGTAAGAGAACGATTGGCAAAAATATCCCTTACCACTGGAAAATGTACTGCCCAATGTTCATTTTGTGAGCTTTAAGATCTGTGCACAAGAGTGTGTGTGTGTGTGTGTGTGTGTGTGTGTGTGTGAACAAGTTATGACAAAAACTCAGCATGCTGTCACCCCAAAGGTTGGTCCACAGGCCTGTCCTACCTTTTTCCTGATCTCTTACTGAGAAACTAAAAGCAGTTCTTTAACTGTGATAAAAAAAAAAATCTTTACAACCAAATTTTCAATACTTAGCCCCCAAAGTGGAGGGGAAATAAATCCCAAGAACCCAATGGCTTTTTGTTAAGCCAGATAACTGGATAACGATGTAAACAGCCTTATGGATTAAAATACCAGAAATTTTCAAATGCAACTTAAAGAATCCTTAGTCACCTTTGAACTATAGTTGCTCTTTAAAGCAATGCAATAATCCTGTGAGATTTTTAGCAATGTCCAAACCTCATGGCCTTTTTGGAGTTTTCCATCTAAACTGCTCTAGCAAATGGTGAAGCTCAGCTGGTCCACACATGGGGAGACAGGCCCTGGGGGGAGTCCACGCATGGTAGAAGAGGGGAATCTGGCAAAAAGTTGTTCATATAACCTTAGAAGTCAGATAGGTATATGCCCATTCTCTAGGATGGTCCAAGTGGACCATCTTTGTCCTGTCTCTTCTTTGAAGATGGATATTGGAAATGATGCAAATATGGATGATGTGACTGGTATTTCTAAAACTGCCCCTTGGGATATATTAAAAATTAGAACAGCTTTATGAGGAGGGTAAAAATGTTCATCTGTATGATGTAATCTGGTTTCAATGTTATATTGCAATTGGATGTATTTTTTTTTAAAGGGCACAAAGATGCTATGTCTGGATCCTTGGCACAGTAATAGTGTTATTCTTGCATTAAGAAAAACTCAATTGAATTCAAAAGTTTTCTAGGCAATGGGCAGTACCTTCAAGGTTCCAAAGGCTTCTTCAAATGCAAATGAAAAACTGAAGTGTACAGTGTCAAGCAGAGGTTAGTAAAAGACTTTTAAAAAATCAGAAATGGAAGTTTGGGTTCTTCCAGCATGTCAAAAAAAAATCAGAAATGGGTTCCTAAATATAAAATTTGGAAGTAAAATTGTTCTAGATATTTGTTTAAAGGGAGGAAGGAAAAACGTAGGACTACAAAAATGATTGTTACTTGCTTGAACAAAGTAATGATTAATTGCTACTCCAGTTTGTCTCACAGGTTTTCTGTAGAAACAGAAGGCGGGCCCACAGAGAGGGTTCCCTGGCTATAAATCACCTACAGAATTGATTTGCTCGAGTTCAGGATCCCTGAAAAGACCACCAGAGACCAAGATCGATGTAAACAGCAAAGAGGCGTTTATTGCCAGCTAACTCGAATCTCCACGCACACAGAAGCAACTGTTGACCCTGAGCATCAAAGTTTAGTAGTCTTTTTATATCATGAAACAAACAACTCTTAAGCAATCTGGGGAAACTTCCACACAGTCAGGCATATGTTTGATTAACAATTATATCACACTAAGCAAGCAGAGGGAAATAGGCTAATCTTATCTATAGTTAACTTTGTTAGCAGAGGGCTATAGTTAAACTTTATTAGAAGAAGGCTAAACTGGAGTCCTTCCTCTCGTCCCTTGTCTGTCTCAATCTCTGTTCATATTTAACACAGACATTCACCAATTTTTCTCAAAAAATGTTTGTTCAGGCTTTCTGTGTAACTTCCTGATTTAGGGGAGAGCCAGATGAACTTTGAGGTTAGATTTTTAAGATGGAGTCACTTAGGTCTTTTGTGTCGCCTCAATGTCCTACTAGGGCTGGGAATGTGGCTTAGTGGTAGAGTGCTTGCATAGCATCCATGAAGCCTTGGGTTCAATTCCTCTGCACCACATAAACAGAAAAAGCTGCAAGTAGGCGCTGTGGCTCAAGAGGGAGAGTGCTACTAGCCTTGTGCAAAAAGAAGCCAGGGACAGTGCCCAGGCCCTGAGTTCAAGACCCAGGAGTAGCAAAATAAATAAATAAATGTCCTCGACCTGACTGATATCTCCAGTGTCCAGCTGTGACTACAGATGATTTCCTCTTTCCTGCCACTTCTTCTTCATTCAGCCTCCTTAATACTATATAACTATGCCTCTGCCTAAGAACAGGCTGCTACTCTCTTCCTGGGAGAGCTCATCTGTCAGCTTTGGCTGACATTAAAATGCTTTCTTTCTTCTATATTACTATGTGTCTGCATGGTTTAACATCTCATTAATAAAAGTTATCTCCCTGGCATAAAAAGTTGCCTTAAAAACCAGTGGGGCACCAGCCTACAAAGCCAGTACACTCAGGGAAAGAAACCAGAAAAATATGGGAGATTTCACTAAAGTCAGGCCTTAGGTTAAGCTTCTTTAACCAATCTTTGTGGTTATTGAAAGGCAACCTAGAAGGAGGTATGAAAATTTATCAGAGCTGCAGGGAAACATTGCTGCTGTTGCTCATCCATTTTTGGGTAAAGTTCAAGAAAGGCCTGACAGACATCTGGAGAGGACTGCATATCATCATGACCATCCCCAAAGTGGACAAGACACCCCCGCCTGACTCCATCACCCATGACTGCTTCCTGGTGCAAGGCTGCTTTGGATCTACTCAGACTAAGAATTTTGTGATGTTGTAAATTTTGTATTTTGTGATTTTGTAAGATTTGTAAATCTTACCCAGAAGGACCTGGGATAGGCTGGTTATGTTAATAATGACAGGCATATGCCAAAAGGTCAAATGAGGCTACTGAAGCTCTCTCAGTGAAAATAATCAAAGCTCTGATTCCATGCACATAAGAAACAGTGGGCAATGAAGTGAGGAAACTGAGTCACAGACTTCATGGTGCCTGGCCAGGTGCTGGGGGTTAGTGGTTTCACAGACATGCTGGCTCCTAGTCAGGATGATTGGGAGTCATCCACCCAGCTGCAAGACCTAGAGGGAGAAGCAGGAGGGACCTGCTTTGGGGAATATGTAGATACATTGTGTTGTTTAACCCCAGGGGAGCTCTGCTCCTGCTGTGTTTATGTATAATGCTTTGCTGAGGATTGGTCTCCAGCCAAATTGTTTTTAAAAGCTTAGTGCAAGCTTTGAGGCTGCTGGTCTTTGAGACAGGAAGAGTCCACCATGCAGTCCCTGGCCTTTTCATAAAGAGTCCAAAATTCAACTTCTCTGAATGTGGCTTCTCTGTTTTCTGGTGACTGGATTTATATCTGATTTAAGGTATAGTTTACCTTATTGCACTGTCTGTCTTGTTTTAACACAAAATAGATTGTAGGCCTGCATCAGGAGAACTAGACAAAAAGTGAGGGATTTCAAATGCGAACCATCCACTCATGTGGCAGAGCTCTATATTAGTAAAGGTTTGGGACACCAGCCTCGCATAGTGACAGAGCCTTGGATCACAAGGAACACATGCATCATCTCTGCTATGGTGCTCAGCTTCTACTGCTCCACATCTAGCACTTCCTCCTCTAAGATCCAAACAGGATTGCAATGAGAACCAGAGGGGCAGAGGGGCAGAGGGGCAGGAAGTCCCCTCAGGCACTGAGAAGAAACTGTGCACTCTAGGCTGCGGGGGGCGGGGGGAGGGGGTGTGGAGAGGGGAGTGAACTGTTGGAGGGGTTGGAGCAGTTGGAGGGGTTGGAGCAGTTGGGCAGTGAGTGGCTAGGGGGCGGGGCAACCTACATATATATAGGGTGTGTGTTCTGACAAGAGGAGAGAGAAAGAGAAAGAAGCTTGCTCCCTTAGAGGTCTCAGCTACTCTTAGTTATGAGGCAACCCAGGACAAGGCAGTCCCAGGTTGGCTAATGAAATTCTTTTGTCATCCTTGGCCTTGCCTCTGTGGGGTTTCTCAACTCCTAGGTCATTTCATTGCCTCTTTTGATCCAATCTATTAGAAACTCCAAAAAGAAAACCTGGTATTTTCTAAGGAGTGCCTGGTACTAAGAGTAACAGCAGGAATGACTATAGTAGCTTCCTTTTAGTGATCTTTTCCTTTCTGACTCCATTTCATCAAACTATAGATATCAGCTACAGAGCTCTCAATAAAAACATATAAGTAGACTTTCAAAAGTACACTGTGATCCCAAAGTGTTTTAAGAGATAATATTACAAATTCCAATCCTGTTCTACTCTTATTTCATTAGTACTGGATAAAAAGGCATCTTCCATGCTGGCTAGGCAAGTGCTTTACTACTTGAGCTCTATGCCCTAAGTCCTTTTGTGTTGTGGGTACCTTTTCAAATAAAGTATTCTTTTTTGGCCTGAAAGTGACCTCACACCACTATCTGATTATCTGTGAGTTCCAAAGATCAGGCTCACTGTTATTGAGAACCTCATTTGAACCCACCTTTCTGTATAAGTGAGTGTTATTGATTGGGAATGGGCTCATTTAGTCTCAGAAAATATCAAAATGCAAAACACATGTTCAGTGTTTGCTATCAAACAAAAGTGTAGAATATTAGCTTTTTGTGTTTTCCTCATAGGTGCACTGCTTTCTATATACAAATCCCTTCTACTCGAAGTCCCTATTCTCCCGTCCTTGTGCCTGCTTCTAATGTCCATCATCACAAAATATTGCCTGACATTAGAGTCTTACATATTTGCAGAACTAGACATGACGACACTGAACACTAGCTTCACATAGTAACAGGGGCCTGTATTATATGGGAAACATGCACAAGCTAGATCTCTCATTCACATGGTTCTGCTGCTAGCTAGCCTCCAATTTGCTTGCTTTTTCATTTCTATAAACAGGATTTTCTCTTTAGGACCAATCCACTATAGACTTAAAAGTAGGAATATATTACTAAAATGAAGAATGTAAAGAATTCAACATAGTGGAACCATACTTCTCCTGACATGTTTTTCTTATCGTCATTGATCTAATGATAACAGTTATCCACAAATCTCTCAGTGAAAGCATTTAAGCACGTAGTCAAAGCTTACATATAATGTCAAAGAATTCATGAGGATAATTTCACGATTTACTGAGTTCCTTTTGTTTCCTTTCTCTTCCTATCATTTATTTCTTCCTCTTTTTTTTTGAGGATAGGCTTTCTGTGGTTTGACTAAATCCATTGAAATTGTTGATATTCTGCACTGCAATTAGTCTCACTATAAACTTTCCAACTTCATCTTCACCATTCTCTGTTTTTGTATGTTCCAGATTTCATATATATATAAGGAAATGCATTAAAAGTATATGTTTATGTGCATATATACACATTGTATATATATTTAGGATTCCTATCCATACTTCCATTTCACTGCATGTCTATTTTATGTACTCATTTATCTCTCATCTTCCCTCTGAAACTCCATCCTTATTTACCACTGACAATTCAGATACAGTGGTACTATGAAATTCAAAAACACCTAAGACATCAGACATCACCTGATTGCCAGGCTTCATATTCTGGTTCTAATGACTCTGCTGTTAGTATACACGAGTGGAATTTCATTCCACTGTAAGAAAGGTTTTTGAAATTTTATTTCGTTGTAATAGAAGATAGGTTTTATATAAGCACATTTTAATCCTGGGAAAAAGGTTAACTCACACTTTATGTTCCTGAATTAAAAAACACATAAAAGGAGATTGTTTAGTTTCTCCCAGTTCAACTGTATTGCCTAGAAAAAAAAAATCCCTTCTGCCCTAGGCAGTTGCAGTTCAGTGCTGCCTGAGTCCATGCGCACACTTCCTATGTTCACCATCCTATGAGTCTGTCTTGCTTTAACATAAAATAAAAAAATTTTAGGCCTGAGGCAGGGGCTCCAAAAAGAAGTATGCTTCTATCAGAAAGAATGACACTGCCACATTCATAAGGCCATGGAAAGACTTGGGGAAAAAAAAAAATCATACTGAGTGAAGTGAGCCAGACCAAAGAAACATAGACTTTATGGTTATAATGGTAATAATCAATATATGTCTAGGTTGGTCCGAACAGATGATCACAATAGCTCAATAGCAATGTACATATGATCACATATGTTAAGCGAAACGATCTCTAAGTTGTGGAAACAAGTGGTTTATTAAGTGCTATGTGAAATTCTTTTTTTTTTTTTTTTGTAAATCTTTCCTGTGGTTTAACCCTTTTGTCACTTTATTTTATTTTGGTCCCCTGGGTAATATATATATATATATATATTTATTTATTTATTTTTATTTATTATTTATTTATATATGTTTGTCTGAATAAGGGAAGGGGAACATTAAAATGGTGAGACAAAGGATAAAAGGGAAACCAATGCAACAGCAATACTTATAAGACAATATGCTGTAAACTAACTATATACTGGGGGTGAGGGGAATTAGCATGGAGGGAAAGGGGCAGAACAATGAGCAAGGGTGTAACACGTTGGAAAAGAAATGTACTCACTGCCTTACGTATGAAACTGTAACTCCTCTGTATCATCATGTTAGCAATAAAAAAAAGAAATGTACATTCAAAATAAGGCACACCTCACCATACGATGGCTCATGCCTGGAAACCTAGCTCCTCAGCAGGCTGTGAGAACTAAGGATTGTGGTTTCAAGCCAGACCAAGAAGGAAAGAACATGGCATACTATTTTCATACAAACTACTGAGAAAAGCCAGAAGTTGACCTGTAGCTCAGAGGATAGAGCAGTAGCCCTAAGCAAAAAAAGTCAGGGTTGGTGCCCAAGACCTGAGTTAAACTCCAGGACCTGAACTCAATAAATAAGTAAATAAGGCAGAGACATAGAGGATGAGTATACATCATACAATTGTCAACAAATAGTATGTAAGAAAAGGGGTATAGAAACATTCTGCTTCATATCCGGACATGAACTTTCTGTCCCTTAGGGCTGTGAGATACACTGTTCATGCAAGGTGTACTTTGCTTGTGAAAACTTGTTACAATGATAGAAAACTTCCAACTACCCACTCAAGGAGAGGCTCATGTAGTGTTCTAAGAGGTTGTTTTTCTCACAGTGCAAAGAAATAGCACTATGTGTCTTGTGAGTGTGTTCTCTTACTAATTCACCCAACTTGCTAAAGGGAAGATTGCTACAGATATAATCTGAATGCCCAACTATTTTATATAGTTCCAGGAAATCTGGCTTCTTATCTGTTATCTTTATGTACTTGTGTATACATGTATATAGATATATATGCATGTGTGCAAGCATCTCACCTATCACTGACATCATTCAATACTACTTATTGCTTCATTCTTCTCTGGGCTAAAGGATTAAATTATACACAATCAAATACCAGGTGAGGGCTGGGGATATGGTCTAGTGGCAAGAGAGCTTGCCTCGTATACATGAGGCCCTGGGTTCGATTCCCCAGCACCACATATACAGAAAATGGCCAGAAGTGGCGCTGTGGCTCAAGTGGCAGAGTGCTAGCCTTGAGCAAAAAAAAAAAAAAAAAAAAAAAAGGAAGCCAGGGACAGTGCTCAGGCCCTGAGTCCAAGGCAAAAAAAAAAAAAAAAAAAAAAAAATACCAGGTGAATTTTTTTTTTTTTTTTTTTTTTTTTTTTTACCAGATTTGGGGTTTAAACTCAGAGCCTGGGCATTGTTCATGAGTTTCTTTTGCTCAAGTCTAGCACTCTACCACTTGAGCCACAGTGTCACTCTGGCTTTTTATGTGGTACTGAGGAATAAAACCCAGGGCTTCATGCATTCTAGGCAAACTCTCTAACACTAAGCCCCATTTCCAGCTCTAGATTTACTTTTTCATTCAAGTTGGCTACAAGTAACCAGACCTAATATTAGGAGACCTTGAAAGTCTTACATATTGAATTATATGAAAAAGAGTATTTCTAATTTCCCTACAAATGAGGGTTCTAGGGAAAAATTACATGTTTATAGCTGATTAAAGAAAGACTTCATTACTGACTGAAAAATATTCCTGTCCTAGGCTAAGTGTTTGTGCTTCAGGGCTATATTCAAACCAGCTCAGTCAACTGAGATCTGAGGATCACTTGTAACGGGCACAGACCTAAAAGTCCAGGAGACTCAAATCTCCAATTAACTATCAAACAAGCTGAAAAGGATCTGTGGATAAAGTGGTAGAGTCACAGTCTTAAGCAAAATAGACTCTGGGAGACAGTCCTCAGAATTCAAGCTAAAGTTCAAGGAATGGAAGAAAAAAAGACAAAAGAAATGGATGTCTTTCCTAGTAATTAGAACAAAATGCCCTTTCGTTGTTGAACTAATCTTAGTTATTTTGCTTCCTGTGTTCTCTTTTTTCATGCTTTATATACACTACCCATGGCTGTCTTTCCTGCCTACAAGATAGGGACAAGAAACACGAGGCTAGAAGCAGGAGTCCCTTGCAGTTTTTTGGTGGCCTTCAGGGCTATTGAGGCCTGGAGGATGAAGCATTGGTCCAGGGTCAAACAGCTCCGTTTCCGTTGTCCCGGGCAATACAGTACAAGGGGACTACCTCCTTGATTCTGAGATTCCCTTGGCTCTTCACGAGTTAGAGAAATGCACTTTGATACTCTAATTGAGGATTGTGATTGCCAGTCCTTGAATTCACAGCAGATTATATCCAAGTCTCTTTTGACCCTGCTCTATCATTTTCTCTTTAGTTTTAAAACTCAAAATTATTATGGACAGTTTTTCATTGGTTGTCACATATTCTTTCGATTGGCATCATTCTCCAAAAGTTTTACCATGAGAAAGAAACTAACTTACCTAGTTGTCATCTGTTCTTTGGGGTAGATGACCAATTCCCTTAGTTATTCCACTTCGCTGAGCAATAAACAGAAAATGAAGGTGGACTGTGTAGAAGAAATCACACTGTTTTACTACAGTGCTGACCATACATGCTAAGCAGGTGCTCAGTCCCTTGAGCTGGACCTCCTGCTCTTCTAACCCAACAAAACCTCTCTCAAGCACTAAGGCTGAAAATTAGAACCATGTATTCTCTGCCTAGGTGTTCAATTTGTAATGGCACTCTCCTTATGCTGGCTTATTCAGTGAGCTCTCTGTGTGTACTTTCATCATAATCTAGGATGGATGGACATGCCCCTGTCGCAAATCTATGATCCTATCTACTCAGAGGCTGAGATGAGAGGAGAGCAATTTGAAGTTACCCAGATTAGGATGTTTTGGGAATTTCATCTACAAGTAACCTGCAAATTTCTGGGCGACATGTATTAAAGAGTTAAAGCAGAATAGGCACATGACTCTTAACTTTTAGCCATAATAAACAGACGCACACATACACACACACAAACACACACACATACACACACACACAGCAGACCCTTAATTGTTGTCATTTGAAACATGATTTTAATGGGAACCCCAGTCACCACACATCAAATCAATTCCAAATATCTCATAGATCAGGGACTAAGCCTTTTATCTAAGATATGCCACGTCCTTATACTATTCAGATTATCAGAATTGTTGGAATCTTATTTAAAAATCGCATTTCAGGTACACTAAGAATTTCATATTCAAAAGAAGACAAAGCTGAGTACCTAACATCTCATGTCTGGAACATAAGCCTCCCTCAGGACAATGAGACATGCGGAGCATGGCGTGAAGCCAGTTAGGGAGGGAAATACTGTGAGAATCTCATCTCATACAAAGTACTCAGAAAAGGCCAGAAGTCGACCTGTAGCTCCAGGGATAGAGGGGTAGCTCTAAACAAAACAACTCAATGTTGGGGTACAATCTCTGAGTTAAAACTCTGGGTCCAGCACTAAATAAATAATTATATACATAAATCAATAAGAGTTCTAAAGGATGACTCTAAATGTTATAGATTTGTCAAAAAGTAGCATATAGGAAAACAGACAAAGATCCTGCTTTGTAGCCCTGACACAGGAGACAAGTGAGATACATTGTTCATGCAAGATATACTTTGCTCATGTAAATTTTGTCTACAATGATGGTAAATGTATACTACTCACTCCAGTAGGGGTCAAGCACAGAAGGTGTAGTAGACTTATAAGTCTTTTCTTGAGAGTGCACTGAAATAGCACAATGTGTCTTGTGACTGTGTTCTCATTCATTAACTTAACTTGCTTAAAGGGAGGCTTGCTATGGACATAATCTGAATGTCCTCTATTTTATATAGTTTCCAGGAAGTCTGGCTTCATATTTCTGCATATTTATGTAAGTGTATATGTGTGTAGATATATATATATATATATACACATATACATATATATACATGCATCTATGCATCTCACCTATCACTGATGTCTTCCAATTTCATACACATTGGTATTCCCTTCTCAGGCTAAAGGATTAAATTATACATAGCGAATTCCAGGTGAATTTGTAAATTTACTTTTTACTCTAGTCCTGGACAGGTCTGGAGACTGTGTTCTCTCATTCATTCACCTTACCTGTTAAAGGAAGAATTGCTACAGATATAATCTGAATACTCAACTGTTTTATATAGTTTCCAGCAAATCTGGCTTCCTGTATCTGTGTGTTTATGTTTGTGAACCACTTATATATATATATATATATATATATATATATATATATATATGCATATATGCAAGCATCTCACCTGTTGCTGATATCTTCCAATATTAACTATTGGTTCATTCTTCCCTGGGCTAAAGGATTAAATTATACATAGGCAAATAACAGATAAATTTGTAGATTTACCTTTTATGCCAGACTAGGGGTTTGAACTCCGGGCCTGAGCACTGTCCCTGGCTTCTTTTTGCTCAAGGATAGCACTCTACCATTTTTGAGCCACAGCACCACTTCTGGCTTTTTCTGTTTATGTGGTACTGAGGAATCAAACCCAGGCCTTCATGCATGCTAGGCAAGCACTCTACCACTAACCCACATTCCCAGTTCTAGATTTATGCTTCCTTTCAAATCAGTGACAATTAACCTGGTCTAATAAATTGGGAGAGCTTGAAAGTTTTATCTATTCAGTTACATGAAAAAAGAGTATTTCTATTTTCCCTAGAAGTGAGGTTTCTAGTGGGAAAATTACATTATTACAACTGGCTAAAGGAAGATTTTATTACTGATTAAATAATATATTTCTGTCCTAGGCCAGATGCTGTGGTTGTAGGATATAATGCACCCTTCTCAGGCAGCTGAAATACGAGGATCACTTGTAACCAGCATAGACCACAAAGTCCATGAGACTCCTATCTCCTATTAAGTATCAATAAACCCGAAAAAGGTCTGTGGGTCAAGTGGTAGAGTGTCGAGCTAAAGGAGCTCAGAAACAGAGCTTAAGACGCTAGCTGTGGCACAGGAATGGGATGGATACAAAAGACAAAAGAAAACAAAATATCTTTCCAGACATATAACCAGACATAAAATGCATTTTTGTTGTTGAACATATTTTCATTATACTGTTTCCCCTTGTTCTCTTTATTCCCTTTAATTACACTACCCACATCTGTCTTACCTACCTGCCAGATAGGGACAAGGAGCACCAGCCCTGAAGCAGGACTCCCATCCAGAGTGATGGTGGCCTTCAGGGCTATTGAGGCCTGGAGAATGAAACATTGGTCCAGGGTCGATGCACACCATTGTCCCGGGCTCTACAGTACAATGGGACTACCTCCTTGATTTTGAGAGGGAGTCTTACCTCCCTTGGCTCTTCAGGAGTTGCAGACATGAACTTTGATACTCTGACTAAGCAAAGTGATTGCCAGTCCTTGAATTCACAGCAGATCATTACCAAGTCTCTTTTGACCTGCTCTATCATTTTCTCTTTAGTTCCAAAACTGAGATTGTTATGACAGTTTTTCATAGGTTGTCACGTATTTTTTAGATGGTCATCATTCTCCAAAAAGTGTTGTCATGGAGGTGAAAATGAAAGAAACCTACCCAGTTGTTATTGGTTCATTGGGATGGATGACAATTCTCCCTTAGATTGTTCATGTCACTACATTGCTGACCATGCATGCTAAGCAGGCGCTCAGTCTCTTGAGCTGTATCTCCAACTCTTCTAACCCAACAGTACCTTTCTCAAGCACTCAGGTTTGAAATCAGAACCACATATTTGCCAGATAGGTATTCAATAGGCACAACGAACTTCTTTTTAGAAGCAATTTCCCAATTCAGTTCTTAGAAAATCTTTTCACATGGGAAACTAGCAAACAAATGGTTTTTAGACCTTTGACTACTTATCAGGTCATTTAACTTCTGTCCTAGTTGGAAACGTGCCAATATCAGCTTGAAACAAGCTAAAGCCTTCCTTTAACACCAGTACATGCACACACACACACATCCCCACACCCAACCTGCTGTATTCCAGGAACTGAGCAGATGTAGACTTCCCTGGGAGGAACTGGTCACCACTAAGCTTTGAGTAACTGCATTTTAACTTCACACTGACTTATGGCAGGGGCTTTGAAATGGTTGTTCAGGAAATTCTTTGTGTTTGTATAAAATTTACTTAGGATAGTGGGTAAAAACACTTGTCACTCTATACACAGACATGGAAGATAAAGCTATGTCTATTGGATTACATTATATCCTTACTGACTTCGCCTCACAAAGGAAGTGTGAAACCAAAAAAAAGAAAGTGCAGCTCTCATGGTATTTTGGGAGGTACTGAAAACACAGGGTTAAACAAAAATGTTACTTTCATGATAAAATGGATACCAAGAAATAATGAGTCAGAAGACATTAAAATCCCTTCCTTATTTCTTTATGTATTCATCAATTACAGTCTTCTATAACAAAGTTCCCATGGACTTTAGGAGAAAACTTTTTCAATTAAAATGTAAAGGGTGAAACTTATTGCAGTGAAGACCTAATGTCACACCCACTAGATCACCATGGAAAATCAGCACAATCACAGACCACCAGAGCCCCTCAGACCTTGCTGGCACAAATGTAAAATGGTGGAGCCATGGGGGAAAACGATTTGGTGTTATCAGTAAATTAAACACAGAATTCCCAGATGAAACCAATTCCACTTGAGAAATGTTCTTTTCATGATGAATAAAAATATTGGGCTTTTAGAATTATTTGCACAGTGTTGAATAATCAGCTGAAGACCTGTGCCTATTTGAACCCAAACATACTGTGGTGACTAGATGTTTCAGGAAGATGCCATCTATTATCCAGCTAAGTTCAGTTCATGCAAGACCACTGTAAAACACTGCGGGAAGGTATCTTGTAAGAAAAATCTAGAAGAATTCTATATCTATTTTTTTTTCTTTTTTTGGCCAGTCCTGGGGCTTGGACTCAGGGCCTGAGCACTGTCCCTGGCTTCTTTTTGCTCAAGGCTAGTACTCTGCTACTTGAGCCACAGCGCCACTTCTGGCTGTTTTCTGTATATGTGGTGCTGGGGAATTGAACCCAGGGCCTCAAGTATAGGAGGCAAGCACTCTTGCCACTAGGCCATATCCCCAGCCCCTATATCTTTTGTTTTTAATAAAACTTTTTTCTTTATTGTCAAAGTGTGGTACAGAGGGCTTACAGATTCATACGTAAGGCAGTGAGTACATTTCTTGTTCAACTTGTGCCCTCCTCCCTCTTTTTCCCCCTTCCCCCTCCCCCTTTCCCTCTCCTCCCAAGAATTGTGCAGTTGACTTACACAAAATGGTTTTGTAAGTATTGCTTTGGGCATGGCAAGGATTCCATATCTTGGTTTCTATGACCAATTGTAAATGACAGTCTGTTGATGATAAAATAATAGTTATACACCAGTCCTGACGTTTCCAGCTGGGAGAACTCATCATTGTCTAACATGAGAGGTTTAGTGATGGATGCTTGACAAATGATCACAGAATGTGTCCTTCAGGGTTTCCTGTTTCACCTGAGAAACAGGAAACAGGAACAGGCTGAGAGGACACTTAGTCATCCTGAAACTGCACTTATTCCCAGCACAGGCACGTGAATGTGCCCCATGTTGGTGCATATGTAATTGCTAAAAGACCTTTTCCCAAGTTTCCTTCCACTAGCAAAAGATCAGATGTGCAGAGACATTGTTAGGCATAGAGATGTGACATGTATGTTATTTCTTGTAGGTGAGGAATCTTATGATCCAACATACTTTCATAGTCCAGTGAAAAGAATAAAGATTGATGATCATAACGTTCCCACCCTTGAGTAAGTTTTGTGTCACACTGACTGTCAGAAGAGTACTAAACTCCTTGGGCTTGAATTTTGGAACTATTTTTAATCAACTACAAATCTTCTATGTGCAATCAGGGAAATTATTGTGTTTTCCAAAGAAGTCGTGGACTGGTTGGCCAAAGATGCTGAAAATGTCTTCGCAATTCACTGCAAAGGAGGCAAAGGTAATTATGCTTTTCTCTCTGTTCCCCTTTTCTAAAGAGAATATTGAAGAGCTAGCAGGGGGTGCATTCTACTATTCAGTAGGACTAATAGGGTAACATACTTAATATTGGTTTTAAGGCTGAAGGAAGTATAAAAAAGAAATAGAGACGAGGAAGGTAGAAAAAGGGGGAAGAATAATGAAGGAAAGAAAGAAACCAGAGCTAAAGAAAGTTGAGCATGTTTTCTGTGATTACTAATTATTTGGGTTTCTTCATTTTTCATTTTCTAGTTTATATGTCAAGATATAAAGAGTATTTAACTTCAGAATTTCAGAGCACTTTGACTTCAGTTTTTTTCTTTAACTGACAGAATTGTACATATATAATATACAATATGATATTTTTATATTTTTATATATTGGTAAAATAGCTAAATCAGTAACTTAAAAAGACCTTACCTGGGGGCTGGGGATATAGCCTAGTGGCAAGAGTGCCTGCCTCGGATACACGAGGCCCTAGGTTCGATTCCCCAGCACCACATATACAGAAAACGGCCAGAAGCGGAGCTGTGGCTCAAGTGGCAGAGTGCTAGCCTTGAGCGGGAAGAAGCCAGGGACAGTGCTCAGGCCCTGAGTCCAAGGCCCAGGACTGGCCAAAAAAAAAAAAAAAAAAAAGACCTTACCTGACAAACTTATACTTTTCTCATTGTGCTTTTAACTTGCTCTTTCCTGATGACTAGTAACATTGAGCATTGTTTCATGGCCAATTTTTATTGGCCACCTGTTTGCTTTGAGAAATGTCTTTCCAAGTCCTTTGTCCTACCCTTACCAACTTGAATCCCTGGAGTTTTTGAGGTGCTGTTGGTTTGTTTTGTTGGCATTACTATAGTTTGAGCCTAGGGCTTCCCTCTTCTTAAGGCCTTCTACCACTTGAGTCACACACCCTCTAATGCTAAGGTATCTTTCTCACACACCTGTAAAGATACACTATGAAACAAGAGATAAATGCTAGTTGCCATTTCATACCTGTTATGTATCTTTGTTGTGTCAAATAATCAATTACTATATAAATCTGAAAATGTCAAACTCAACAGAATTTTAATTTCCTAAAGACTAGATGTTTCAGGAAGATGCCATCTATTATCCAGCTAAGTTCAGTTCATGCAAGACCACTGTAAAACACTGCGGGAAGGCATCTAGTAAGAGAAATCTAGAAGGATTCCATATCTTTTTTTTTAATAAAACTTTTTTCTTTATTGTCAAAGTGTGGTACAGAGGGCTTACAGATTCATATGTAAGGCAGTGAGTACATTTCTTGTTCAACTTGTGACCTCCTCCCTCTTTTTCCCCCTTCCCCCTCCCCCTTTCCCTCTCCTCCCAAGAATTGTGCAGTTGACTTACAACAAATGGTTTTGTAAGTATTGCTTTTGGCATGGCAAGGATTCCATATCTTGGTTTCTATGACCAATTGTAAATGGCAGTCTGTTGATGATAAAATAATAGTTATACAACAGTCCTGATGTTTCCAGCTGGGAGAACTCATCATTGTCTAACATGAGAGGTTTAGTGATGGATGCTTGACAAATGATCACAGAACGTGTCCTTCATGGTTTCCTGTTTCACCTGAGAAACAGGAAACAGGAACAGGCTGAGAGACAACTTAGTCATCCTGAAACTGCACTTATTCCCAGCACAGGCACCTGAATGTGCCCCATGTTGGCGCATATGCAATTACTAAAAGACCTTTTCCCAAGTTTCCTTCCACTAGCAAAAGATCAGATGTGCAGAGACCCACAGATGTCTTCCAGAACTGACATGTTTATAGTCAGTGAAGCTGAGAGAAGCAATAGCTAGTCGTCTCATCTAGCAGCCAGCTTCTCATCATAGCCAATGGTAGCTTTAGCTTCCCTTTGGAAGTTCTTGGTTACAATAGTGCTTTTTAAACATGAGTGGCCAATTTCAAAAAAATGTTTAAAGGATAGATCAGAAAAGGTTATAATTCTCAGGTAAAAGGGTATACTTGGAATTATATAAAGCAGCTTATTCAAAATGTGCAGATGATGGTAGAAATAGAAAAAACACTTTTCAAACCTAAAGTTTGTATGATAGAACTGAAGACACCAGGCCTTGTGGAATTAGCTATTTTCATCACTCTGCACGATAAGATAACAATACTGTACACAAAGATTCTTCACAAGACACTCGGTATGGCTAAAGCAGAAACCAGACTTTTAAAAACTGGAAGACAAACTTTATAGTAGGCTAAATACTTCAGCTGAAAAGGAACTAGTAGCTGAAAAGTAAGAAGAATGCTGGAGTAGAAACTACTGAAGATCCTCTTGCCAACCAATGGAAATGGCTAATCTAAGCATTGTCAAATATCTTTGATGGGCTAATGGGAAACTAATACAAATAACTGTTCTCCCGTGTTAAAAGTGTATCTATCTTAAGAAAATTGGTAGAACAGTCTTAGGAGCCTTGTTAAAATTAGTGATTGTGGCATTAGTTTTGTGAATGGCACAGCATTCTCTCAGATTACATTAAAAATGGCATTTCATGAACAAACAGAAAGATTGTGGTAAGATTTGAGAGTTAATTGGGAATTCTGTACAGATATACTGTATACAACTGTAATTTACTAGAGCCTTAAAGATATTACCAAAATTCTTTCATTTGGGAAGATAGACAAAATAGAACTTTACTAATGTCTAAATAAATCTGTTGGTAGCAGAAGTGGTCATGAGAGTGAAGGTGTTCAATTATGAGAAAATTGTGAAAAATAGTTTGTGATGAAATTTTAAATTGTCATTACTATCCTTGCCTTTGGTCATACATATAAATAAAAATAAAATATATAACTATGTATTGGTTGTCAAAAAGGTCTCTTGAACTAATTTCTTTCTTAATGAGAAATGAATGTCATCCCTTTCAACATTCTTATCTACCTCTTTCAACCCATCCCTTCCCCTGCTTTACTTAATTTTTAGGTTATGTATTGAATTTTTTTTGCCACTTAACAAAGCACTAACTTCTTTTCTAGGAAGAACAGGGACAATGATTTGCATCTGTCTCATTGCGACTAGGGTATTTTTAACAGCCAAGGTAGGAAAGATATTACTATACTCTGTCTTACAGTTGTTGAATTTGCTTGGTTCTGGTAAAATGTTTAAAAAAAAATTCTTAGATTGTTCACTTAAGTGAAAGCCTCGATTCATGCTGCCTTGTTTAATGTGCAGTTAGTAATTGGCCTTTTTCTGGTTCTGGGCCAGAACTACGGTGAGAGCAGTAGTGAGGCACAAATTGAAGGGAATGCAAAATTTACAATATCTAAGATATGCAGCATTTTAAAATATGTGTTTATTATCTTTAAGGATTTGTACAAAGGGGTTGCCATTCAACAATGTGGTTTATGAATGCAGTGCATCTTGACCAATGTCATGCTTTCATCATTCTCCCTGACCCTTCTAAACCCACCCCTTCTGTCAATTTACTTAATTTTGTAGATGCAGTGAATTTTATGACTGTGTAATGCAGTGTTTAAAAAATAGGAACCAAGGAAAGGGTGGGCATTTGTGACTCACACCTGTGATCTTAGCTACTCGGGAGTCCTAGAAGAGGAGGATTGTGGTTTTAGGATGGCCTGCGCAGAAGAGGTCATGAGACCCCTCCTCAAGTCACAGCTGGGTGCAGTGGTGTGCACCTCTCACCCAATGCTATGTGAGAAGTTGAGAATGAGAGGGTCACATACTCAGGCCAGCCTAGGCAGGAAAGGCCACAAGACCCCAGCAGCACACAGGTGTCAGGATGCCTGACACCTTGGCAAGCACCTGCCGTCCCAGTGATGATGAAGAAGACAGTAGTAGGCTGATCGTAGCTCAGGTGCATGCATGCCTGAGTGGTAAGCAAGTGCTTACCCTAAAATTAACCAGCAAAAAAAGGGTTGAGGGCTGGGGATATGGGCTAGTGGCAACAGTGCTTGCCTCCTATACATGAAGCCCTGGGTTCAATTTCCCAGTACCACATATACAGAAAACGGCCAGAAGTGGCACTGTGGCTCAAGTGGCAGAGTGCTAGCCTTGAGCAAAAAGAAGCTCAGGCCCTGATTTCAAGGCCCAGGACTAGGACTGGCCAAAAAAAAAAAAAAAAAAAAAAGCTTATAACAAAAGGGTTGAGAGCATGATTTAGCCGAATCATAGCCACTTGGCAAGCATGAGACTCAGAGTTCACAATTCAAAACTACCCAAATGAATAGAATAGATGAGATTAGAATAGAATAGAACACAGAAAGTCCAATGCCAGCTTTTTGTGTGTCTGTAGTACTAGGGTTTAAACTCAGGACCAATGTCATCCTAGGCAGGGGCTCTCTCACTGAGCCATACCTCCAGCTCCAGCCCTTTTCTACACTGGCTATTTTGAGATAGGGTCTCACTAACCACTGGCCATGCTTGCTTTAGGCTCTTTCTGTCTACCAGGGATGACACGTGTTTCTCTTGAGATAGGGGTCTAAAAGACATTTTTTTCAGGACGTCCCTCATGCCATGATCCTTCAGTTCTCAGCCTTCCGGTCAGGGAGGATTGCAGGTGTATGCACTTGCAATCAGCAGATGTCATGATTCTAAATGAAGACAGGAGCCTATATGTGCAGAATGAAGGTTAAATGAGTAAAGCTACGTGATGCTAATGCAAAATCAACCACGGCTGGTCGTGGTGGTGCAGGCTGTTATCCCAGCACTCCAGAGGAGGAGGAGGTGGGAAAGTATCAGGAGTAGAGCTCAGGTCCACACAAAGACAAAAGAAAACCCTCAGCAATCAGGTGCTTCTGTAACCTCTCCAGTAGAATGACTTCCTCCTTCCACAGAAGGAGATCAAGATTAACAGGACAAGGTTTCCAAAGGACTTTGAGCATCCTTTGAGTTCTACATTGATAAGAGTTACCACTTTGCAACTCAGAACAAAGTCCGTCCTCTGTTTTATTATCCCCGAGAGCCCATATCTGGGGGATGTGTGGCCTTTGGTAATGTCTGCAGAGAGACAGTGGGCTGCTGTACCTTATAAAGTAGGGTGCAATACTGCTGACATGATCTTTCCAGGATGTTACCGCCTGTAGGATGTACCCCCAACAGCTCCGTTCACCTGTTGGCCTACAGTCCAATAGGCTTAGGTTTTGCACCATGTTCCAATCTGCACTCCCACCCTTCTGTTTTCCTAACCTGAGCCACACAGGTTTGTTCTCCGAGGTTACCAGGGCTGTGGGCAACATCGAATTTGCCTCCAGGGTGGGCTGGCTGGACCAATATTTGTAGCTCAAGGGTCTGGGGTAAAGATGAAAATGGATGCTCTAGGACAGTGTTTTCCAAATTATAACCAGTGGCAAGGTATAGAGCAAGATAAGTATTGGGTTTCTTTGGCTTGTTTTGTGGGATGGGGTGTGTGTGTGTGTATGTGTGTGTGTGTGTGTGTGTGTGTGTACTATGGATTGGCTTGTTTTGTGGGATTGTGTGTGTGTACAGTATGGATTGGCTTGTTTTGTGTGTGTGTTTGTGTGTATGTGTTCTATGGATTGTACTTCCAAAATGAAATGCAGGGCACTGCAGGCTGTGCTCACCCTGGCTGCAGTCCTGCACGTTGCTTGGTTGTCTTTTGACTTAAGTCTTCTCATTTGTAAAATGGAAGGCAGGAAGAAAAGTTGGACCAGGTGCTTTCTAATGTCCTTCCATCTATAATGTCCCATGTCTTTCTGACTCTTAAACTAGAGAGGATCTTGACATGCTTTTATTCAACTTTGTTGTTCTGAGTAGCTTTGCCCAAAGACTGCTGATGTGAAGGTGAACTATGGTTGTATTGTCTCCTTTTCTGTAGGACAGTCTCCAGTATTTTGGAGGGAAAAGATTCAATATGCAATATAGAAGGAAATTTGAATGAATAGCCACTCCATCCCAGGTAAGTTTTCTCTTTTGAAAGATAATTTTTTGTTTAGTTTTTGTGGGGAGCGGTTAGTGGCATCTTCAATTTGGCTGCATTTGAAACTCTTCTCTCACAATCAGTTAGGGGGCAGCACTTGTGCCTTGTGACAGTTCCCTGACCCCTCCCAAGTCCCCAAGCCACGCCCCCGGGGCTGCCTAGGCTGTCTTCTCCCCAGTGCATCCTACTTCCCATTGTGCACCTCCCCTCCCCAGCAGGCAGGTCCCATGCCTGAGATTTTCCTGGCTCCTGAAAATTCTCTCACATCTTCTGGCTTTTCATTTCCCTGGAAAGAGAAGTTGATATTTCACAAACCCCTGCTAAGACAATGCACAATTCAGCCTCTGTAGAACATCACAAGGATTATTCTTTGCCGATCCCACTTGTGGGGGAGAGGAGAAGACAGAGAGGGGGAAAAATAAGGGGCAGAGAACAAGAAATAAAGGCAGAGAGAGAAGGAGAATATGAGCGAAGGAAAAGGGAAAATAAATATTTTAAATCCTGTTATAGCCAACACTATCATACTTTTTTATATTTCCCATTCCATATTTGCAGCATCCATTTGAAGTATATACTATTACCCTATTTTCCCTCAAACATGTTTTATTATGGAAACAAAAAAATCTTCCTAACATATTGGATTAGACTGTTGGTCACTGTGACAAATGCCTGACAGAAGAACTTAAGAGCAGGGAGGGAGATTGAGTGAGGCTCCCAGTTTCAGGGTTGACTTCATGGCCACTTGATCCCATTGCTTTAGGCCTGAGGTGAGACTGAAAACTCATGTCAAGGAGGGTCTGGTGGAGAAGCCTGCTCACCTCAGTAGGGCCAGGAAGCAGAGAGAAGCAGGAAGGGGCAGGGACATCCTTCCCTTTCTTCAACCAGGCCCCATCTCCTCTACTAATGCTGTAAACTTCTGAAGCCCTCAATGGATTGGACTAATGCAGTCAGAAGCCTCCTAAGACAATTACTTCCCAAAGTCCCGCATCTGTCCACTGGTACATTGGGGTCAGCCTTTTGCACAGCAGCCTTTTAAGAGCACATTTCATATCCAAACCTGAATACACAAAGATGGAATCATACAGAATATTTCTCAGTCATCATGTCAACTCACAACCAGTCATGTTTCATCCCTTCCTTTCCCCCTGGCCTCAAAGCCTGGTTGGCCCTTCCTACTCTTTCTTTCCTAAACCAGGATTGCATTGAAGGGAATTCCAGTCATCAGATTCTTTGATCTCACAAGTAGTTTGGATGACACCAATGCATGTACTCCTAAAAAAGAAAAAGAAAAAAGAAAAACACCTACTTAGGCCCTGGTGGCTCACATTTGTAATCCTAGCTAGTCAGGCGACTGAGACCTGAGGATTGGGGTTGAAAGCCAGCCAGGTAAAGAAAGTCTGTGAGACTCTTATCTCCAACTAATCACCAAGACATCTGGAGTTGGAACTGTGACTCAAGTGGTAGAGCACCAGCCTTGAGCAAAACAGAAACAAAACAACTGCTGGCTGCTAGTGGCTCATACCTTAAGCCTAGCTACTCAGCACTTGAGAATCACAGTTCAAAGCCATCCCAAGTAGGAAATTCTGTGACACTTTTATCTCCAATTAACCACCAAAAATCAGATGTGGAGCTGTAGATCAAATGGTAGCATTGAGCACAAGAGCTCAGTCAGTTCCGAGAACCATCATACCCCCTCCAATAAAACCCACCTGATAGCACTGATTATACCCCAAATTATTATACTTCAATAATACCTGTAAAATATCAATTGGTGTGTAACTTTCCATACAGGAGCAAGCAAGATGCTCCTCCAAGTCCTGGGGGCCCCAAGTTTCTTCCCTGAGGGCCAGGGAACTCATTCCAAGTTTCCAGGGATGGGCTAGCAGCCTGGAGCCCAGTGCCCCCTGGGGGCCGGGGGGGGGGGGAGAGAATGTGGGGGGAAGGGTAAGGAAGGGAGACTGGAGGGGTGAACGGAATGGAGAGGAGCAGGAGCTCATAGCCTGGGCACTACCTTCTCCCTTACAATGCAGCCTCAAGCAGAGACCTTGGAGCTTTCTGGGGGCTTTGGTAGGGATCAGGAGCCTGTGGCCAGGCAGAGGTAGGGGGGACCACACAGGTGAGCCCCCGCCCTCCCAGTACCCCAGGATCCTCACCCTGTCTCCCCAGGATCTCTCACTCCCGGGGGTCCTTCTCCCACCCCCCGGCTGCCAGGAGCCTCTGGACTTTTCCCAAGCCCCGCAGGCGGCTCCTCTCTGGAAAAAATGTGACCTAGAGCCTGGCCGAGGGTAATGGGGGGCGCGAGGGCCAGGGCGAGACGGGAAGGTGAGGGAGGGGAATCTTACTTGGCAATGCGGGCGCCTAGCGCTGCCCACGGTTAGGAAAGGCCCGGGTCTCCGCCGCCATAAGCCCCCCTCCCCCCAGGGGCGGCGATGTCAGCGCCCCGGTGCAGATGGCGGTGTCCGGCGCGGTGGATGGGACGGATGAGCACCTGGGGAGGCGCGGTGCGGGTCGGCGGGCGCTCGACTGGCGCTCCGGCGCTCGGGCCCTGGCTCCGCGCGGCTCTGCTCCTGGCTCGCCTCTGGCTCCAGGCACCAACTCTAGGCAGTCACACGACACTGGCGCCGCTCGCTCGGCGAGCCTCCCGGGGCTGGAGGGGTAAGTAGAGGCTGGGACCCGCGGTGGTAGGGTTAGGGAGGGGAGAGGGAGCCGCCGCCAGGGCTGGGAGGGTCCCCACCCACTGGGGTGGAGGCAGCCGCCCCAGGGGTCGGCCGAGTCACTAGCGCAACGGCGCACCCTGTTCCGCGCCCTCCCCCCCTCCCGCCTCCCGCGCTGCCTCCGCCCCGCCCCGCCTCCCGGGGACAGCGTGACAGTCACTCATTCCCAGGAGCCGGGCCCTGTCCCGCCGGCCCAACCTGTCCCGCGAGGCGCGGCTTGGCGGCACAGCCAGCCTTGGGGACTGGCCTGTTCCCTGCGGGCCCCAGCCCTCTGCCCTCGCGGCCCCGCGCTTCCGCCCAGCCCTGAGCCCGCGCTCCGCCCCGCCCGGGCCCCGCCGCGCGCTGTTGCCAGATCCTTGGGGAAGGAAGGGCAGCTCTGCCCGCCGCGTGCTTTGCTCCTTTGCGGGCCCACTGCTCAGCGTCCAAAAAACACAGCCTGGGCTCTGCAAGGGGAGGGTGGGGTGGGGATCCGGGGCACCTCGGGCCATCAATGACCCGCTGGGGCGGAAAGAGCTGCCCCAGGGCAAGGTGGGCGGGGCCGGGCCCTGTGGCCACAGCGAAGCCCCTCCTCGCCAGCCGAGTGCTCCACCCCCTGAGGAAAAAAAGAAAAAGATCTTCTGTGGGTGGGGGAGCCGCCATGCTGGGCCTCGTTGAGCACACGAGGGCTGCTGCGAGCATGCCCCCTGCATGCGCCTGCTTTGTGCATTGGGTCCAGGAGAATGTCCCCCCTCGGAGGGTGGCCCCTAGCCTTCTGGGACTTTTCTTAGAAAGCCAGAAGAACAACCCCCTCCCAACCTTGCCCTACAACACACTGGAAATTAATGTTTTGAAGCAAGCACTCAAACCCAGATCTGTCGATGTCCTAGCCCATCATTTCCCATGCCCTGTGCAGCTCATCCACGGTGCCTTGTCTGTTTCCCTGCACACCGTGTGGCAACCTGTGGGGGCTTCCTAGCTGTGGATGTGGCTGCAAATGGTTTTCTTTCAGAGAAGTGATGGCTGCTAACAGAGCTCTGCCTTGGAGCAGACACTAACTACCAATCTCCAGTAGGGGCCACAAAATCTCAGCCTTACCCATGGATAGGTTTTCCCATTGTTCAAGGCACCCACCAAAAAAAAAAAAAAAAAAAAAAAAAGCATCTGTAGAAGCTAAACAGCACATGAACTTAGTGAAGTCCATTGCTAATCATGCCATTTGCATACTCACATCCACAATGGCTTCCTGCTGCAGCAAACTAAACATTCTGAGCTGAACATGAGGTCTTCTACCATGTGATTTTTCCAGTCCTTGCTCTCACCTTGTGTATATTACCTCCTGCAGGCTATCATCTTTAGGAGATTTGCTGTTGCCCAGCCTTTGGTCACATGGCCCCTTTCCCTACAGGCCCTGCCCTCCCAAGCCCCTTTCAGGCCTTGCTGTCCATTATGGCTTTGTTAGGACTGTGTCATCCTTTCTGTAGCTGCTGCTTCTTGTAAATTTTATTTTATTGTCAAGGTGATGTAGAGAGGGGTTACAGTTACAAATGTAATGTACTGAGTACAATTCTTGTCACACTAGTTAGCTCCTTCATTTCTTTCCCACCTTCCCTCCTTCCCAGTCTCCCACCACCCCAAGTTGTACAGTTACTTTTCAACACATTGTATTGTGAGTATCACTGTTGCATTGGATTAGCTTTTCAAGTACAATGTATGTGTCTCCCTTAAAGGCAAGGCCTGTGTTCTGTTCTGCCACCCTTTGCATCCCAAAGTGCTTTGCTCCTGGTGCAAATAAGGAAGATATTCCTTATTTGGATGAGTGCTTCCTTGCTCGTGTGTCTGTTGTGGAAGCCCCTGTTGCTTTAAGCTGCTTCAGGGGAAGGAAGTGTGAGAGCAGAAGCAGGTCCAGGGCCCTCTGTGTAGAAGTGGAGAATCTGGTGGCAGGAGCTGAGGGGTGGTTACCTGTAGCTCCTGCGCAGGTCTGCAGGTCTCAGCCCTTTCTCACTTCTGCAGTCATGCAGTTTCCCTGACTGCAGCTCTGACCTGGCGAGCCATGCTTGAGAGCTCTGCTGATTCCCAGGGAGAGCAAGGCAGGGTAGATGTTGTCAAAGATGCAGGACTGAGTCCCTCTCTCTGCTGGACAGACCTTCCTACACACTACCACATTCTGCCCTTCCTGTGGCTATTCTCCTTGCCACCTGAGAGTCAAGATCATTCAGGAACCGTTCTCATTATTATTGCCCTTTCATTTTTTGCCAGTACTGGGGCTTGAACTCAGGGACCTATTGCTTGGGAGGCTTTACCTGCTCATAACTGGCACTCTACCAGTTGATCCACACCTCTTGCCCAGCTATTTGCTAATCCATTGGAGATGGATTCTCCAGGACTTTTCAGCCCTGGATGACTTCAGTCTTCAGTCCTCTCAGCCTCAGCCTCAGCCTCCTGCGTAGCGACCGTTACAGGCATGGGCCAGCACCCAGCACACTGCTTGTGCCAATTGGAGATGTATTAGCTAACTTTATCAGCTTCCTCAGTTGGCTCAGCACCAGAACTCTTCACTTTCTCCAAGTGAGGTCCAAGGAAAGCCTGTGAGCAACATTTTATAGAGGAGGAATATAGACTAATAGAATTCCAGGGTTACCTCAAAAAAAGATTTGGGAAAAAGGCAGATGAAGAAACTGTAGCTTTTAGAGACACCCCCAAATGACATATAATTAGCTCCTGCTGCTATGTAAGGTCTCTTTCTCCCTTAATAAAAACCATCCAGCAAACCCCAGTCCTCCCTCACTAAACTCACTAAAGCAGCTTCCGTCATAGTTGCTTTACCCCTTAGTTGTCCTCGCAGTCATAAGAAAGTCATAAGCAAGGACTTGCTCCTTCCATGTTACTCCCTGCAGGTCTGAGGTCAGTGCTTTATCCCATGGCAGATAATTAGGCAGGAGGAAAATACATAAGAATATTGTGTATTGGAACACTATAAATGTTTACTTAATTTCTTATTGGTCTTAACAAGCTGATAAAGAGAGGTTAGCATACTGACTTACCTTGCATTCCCACTAAAATCAAGGTTTCTGTTGCTTTGCAGATTCGTTATATAAAATATTTTGAAGTAATGCAAAATACGTTGAACTGGAGCTTACCCCCTAGAATAAAACTCAAAATACATAAAATTATTGTCTACTCTATCCAAGGTAAGTGCTTTAGAATCGAAGGATGGGACCGGAGGACACACCCACTGTTTGAGAGGGCTTGCTTATGGACATGTGCCTAGATGATCATAACTCATGATCCCCACACATGAACTCCACTCTGGAGCTGCCCACTGGGCAGGTGATGCTTGGCCCATGTCAGCAGCTCTTAGGTGTCTTCCTGCTTCCTTAGCCAATTTCCCCTTGAGGGGATGGGGGCTCCATCCCCTTGCCCCTCTTCTCATGGTTCCCAGCCTCAGCTCAGGGTAGGTGACTTTAGGAGAGGAGACCCGTGAGAGCTTGAGATTGCTTCTTTCCCAGACCCACGTCTAGTTCACATTGCCTCTAGGCAGCAGTGTCCCTACATTGTTTTCTCAAGTCCTTTTTGCTCATCACAGTATCCTTCTTTCCCTCTTCCCTTGAACTCTGAGCATCTCATTCCCAGCACTCCATCGAGATGCCCTAAACAACATGGGTGGTGAGCAGAAAAGAGAAATAGGTGCACAGATTGTAAAAAGCCAACTACAAGCTGGGTGTTGATAAGGCTCACAGCTAAAATCCTAGCTACTTGGGAGACAGAGCTCTAGAGAAGCAGTTTGAAGTCAGCCCAGGCAGAAAAGCCTGCGTCTCCATCGGCAACATCACTAGAGAAGTAGGGGTGGAGGCTCATGAAGTGATGAGTGCCAGTGAGGTACGCTGAGCAAGCTCAGGGCTCTGAGTTCAAACTCTGGTACCTGGAAAGAAAAAAAGTTGATCACAGTTTTGGATTACAGAACCGGTACTACAGAGAAGCTTCCCAAAGGGCAGCTTGGACCCTCACACACCTAAATCTCCATGAAGATGGAAGGGTGGGAGAAAGTGGTGTTCTACCAGAGTCCCTTAGCTACTACCGAGGTGCTACCTACCTCCAAAGAAATGAGACTGCCTGTGTTCAGCCTCTTGTCCCCTCTGGGATGACAGGCACATTCACTACCTCCACAGGGTTCCCCCCAGGGCTGGCTCGAACTGCCATCCTCTCAATCTCACCCTCCCCAGCAGCTAGGACTATAGGCATAAGCCACCAATACCTAGCTGCTCAAGTTATTGTGGACCCCACTTTTTGCCAAACTGGCCTAGAAAACTTGTGAAAGAGGTGATTCGTTTTGCTCTGTGCTCTAACAAGTCTGTCTTTTTACTTTACTTTTTGAGGTATTGGCCTTGGAGATGGAACCGATCTGAGAGCAGAAATAATAATGCAGCACAAGACCGTATTTGTTTGCAATGTAGAAACTTGTGTGGTGAGTGAAAGCATTTGAACTGAGAATTCTGGTGTTTGCTTCAAAGCTCACAGTCAAGCAGATATGTTGCTCTCCTGAACCATCACTCACCACACAGACGCATGCTGCCCTCGGTTTCCCAGCTTAGTTTGCTGAGCTCTGAGGCCAACCAAAGCCTTGTTCCAGACAGGCCTTGCAAGACTTTTCCCAAAATTGCTTCAGTTCACGGTTCCTTTGTCTTCACTTGCCCACAAATGCTAGGCATGTCCCCAGAAATCAGTCCAGGTTTTAAATTCCTGTGTCTGGTCAGGATTTGCCATATTATCTTCCTTTTGGTCATTTTTTGGGTCATTTATTGTAGAGCACTGATCCTCCAATTTAGTGTTCTTGAAGATCACGCTGGCTTTGTGAAGTGGAGCTTCTGCCTCCTAAGTAGAATTCAGGAAATCAGGAATGGGCACAGAAGCTCTTAGCTCAACAGAGTCCTCAGTGACGCAAACTCAGATGCGCGGGTGTTGGGGATTATTATGGCCTTGGGGGAAGGCTGCGCATCCACCAGCCTTGGTCCAATGGAAGTCCCTCCCATGTGGGAGCCACCATGATGGGGTTGTCCCGCCCACAAAGCGAAGTTTCGTGAGGTCACTTGATGAACGTGATCCCTAGCCTATGACTGGCCATTTGGCCAGTCCCCTTTCTTTCCCGCCATTACTTCTATATAAGTGCCCTTCCATATTAAAGTCTTTGAGACGCTTCCCACCACTGCAGCGTGTCCCTGATGCCTTCCTTTTCGCCTCCGCCCTTGGTAACATGTGGGGGACTGGGGGGAGGGGAGGCTTCAGCAACCCTTCCTCAACTTAGCACAGGTCCATGTGAGCACGCCTTTGGCCTTCCGCTGGCGGAGGGCCAGGCTGAGTGCTCTTTCATAGAGTTTGTGGTTACCATTCTCCCCGTGTGGGGGAGAAAGGGGGTGTCCAAACCCCAACATAATGGCGCCCAACGTTGGGCGAATCATACGGCCGAGAAGTTCGGGGTACAGTATCCCCACAGATTGTGCTAAGTAGGGTTTTAGAGGAGGGTTCTGCCCATCCAGATGGGGTAGAAGCATGGAGACAAGACAGGCCAGACATGGGCTCGAGGGACGTGGCCAGAGAGTTGCCCTGCCGTGGCGATTTGGCGCCAGGCAGCGGAGGGAGCGAGGCGTGCCTCCCGCGGAAACGTGTCAGTGCCGGAGTGAGAGGACGGTGACCCTGGGCTGGGGTCGGTTCTGCTCTGCGCGCCCCGGGCCAGACGGCGGTCCCGGCACCCGCAGTGGTGCTTGAGAAGCAGTGGGTGGCCGAGCGCCGGAGCGGTTTGGCTTGCGCGGGCTGAGCGTGAGTACACTGGGCTCCGCGCGACCCGGGTTTGCGAGCTGTGTGTGCTGGGGCCCGCGTGGCCCCGGGCGGCACCAGGTGTCTTTTGCGGTAGCATTTGGGCAGCCGATTGTGGAGGGCCGAGCATGGCGTGGCGGTAGCGCGGTTCCGCCATGTGGGAAGCCGTGGCATGGTGGCGGCAGAGCTCTCAGGAGATCGCTTTTGTTTTGGCCAGGCTTTGGTGCTTAGAGTGGCTGGGCGGAGCCAGCAGCTTGCCTGCGGCCCCAGCCTGAGGATGGAGTTAAAACCAAAAAAAAAAAAAAAAAAAAGGCGTGGCTTGCAGTTTAGGCCATGGGCCGGTGTCCCCGTTGGGGTGTGTGGGCGGCAGCAGCGGCGGCAGCAGCCCGGGAGTGGCTGGACCTGCTGCAGCCCGGCAAACTGCTTTGTGCCCGCCGATGGTCGTTAAGCTCAGAAATTCGGGTGAGTTGGTTGAATCCTGATTTCTCTGACTTAACACACACGTGGAGCAAAAGGGGGTCCGCCATATTGAAGGCGGGGCCCCACCCATTCCCCCCAGGTGAGGGGCGTGCCAGACTCCCCTGGGCTGGGCGGGGACTCTGGACTTAACGATTGCAAGTGATTGCCTGCTTGCCTGCACGTTTTCTCTCCGCGGCTGCAGGTGGGGTTAAAGCCAGGGAAAATTATTAAAGGGAAAAACAAAGTTTTGATACAACAATAGGTAATTTGATTGAACTTCCATGTTTACCAGTTCAAAGATATGAAATCAACTGGAGTTTTTCTAGATGGATAAAAGGGTTTGCTTGTCCACTGTGATTTAAAAATTGTCATGTTGGGAGTGTGTAATTAACAGGTTTCCCTTTTGTTTTTTATTATTCAACCACGTGGTTCTATTATGGGCAAATTAATATCATTTGCCGCTGGAATTCCAGAAAATTTAAATGGCCAATCAAAGCAATTTTAAAGAGCGCTCAGGTATTTTTGTGTGTGTGTGTGTGTGTGTGTGCGCGCGCGCGTGTGGTTGGTAAGATTTAAAAGCATAACAATAGGTTTTCACCCCAATGTTCGATGCAAATAAAGGTGCCTATAAAAATTTCCATAAGGTTCAAATATGCAACATGTGGTAAAAGTACACCAGTATGTTATTTTATATTCAGTGTGTTTCCATAAGGTTCAAATATGCAGCATGTGGTAAAAGCACAATGGTATGAAATCAGCATGTTATTTTATACTCAGTGTGTTAAAAGTTAAGTGTGCATCTAGTCTTAACAACTCTTTGGCATAAATTAAGATTTTACCTTCCCATTTTTCTCTCCTGTGTTCTCATAAACTCTCAAGATCAAGGAATTGGGATTGCTTCATACAAATGTGACTATTAACCTCAACTTTCCTGACCCAGGATTAATACATTGCTTTATAGGATACAAGTGGACAGATGTGCTAGCCGCCTGGGTGGTGGAAGCTCCTGGATACAGGAAGCTGCCACCACAGTCTGTTCCCAAACTGCCTTGTTTCACTACTAATGATTCTTTGCTCTCTCTCCCATTGGAAGCTGCTCGAATGATTTATGAGCCTTGTGAGGATGTGAATAGTTCCATCCTAACAGTTACTCCAGGTTAAATCACCATAGTTATGTTAGTGGTCACAGCTAGCCAGGTAAATTTTGTGATTAAGAAAGTCTTTAAATTTTGTGATTAAGAAAGTCTTTTCACCCTGCTTAAACCAAAAGGGCATCGATATACCAGAGCCAGAAATGCTGAAAAAATTTTAAACACCCTAACCAATCTATATAGAAATTTTGCAGGCAACCCAGAGCGAGATGTGTCTATCCAGAGATGCCACTGCAGCCTTGCCTAGAGTTCCCCATCGCATGGCATGGAACTTGCCAAATGGGGATGAGGGATGCAGCCACTTCCGAGACTGAGGATTCCACAATGCTTTAACCCTTTGCCCTTGGTTGTCATTTATCTGTGTTCTCTTTCACTTGCCAGTGGGATTCAATGGCATGATTCAAGTTGATGGCATGTAAATCTCATGTTCTCTAAGTGTTATAGCCAAACCTTCACAAGCAGTTTTTGGTCAGTTCTCAACGAGTTACAAATGGATTACCTCTGTTGTGTTTTTTCCTTGTTGCTCAATTGGGAATAAAAAGGGCTTGTAGGACTATGACTCCCTGGATAGTTCAAAGCCAGCCCGGGCAAAAGGAAAAAATCTCTTCAAAATCCCACCTCCCAGTTAAACAGCAAAGAGCCAGATTGAGAGCTCAACCACAGAGAGCGAGCAAAAGGCTGAAGCAGCACCGTGATTCAAGTGGTAGAGCACTAGCCTTGAACAAAAGTGCTCATGGACAGTGCTCAGGCCCCGAGTTCAAACGCAGGTGGGAAAATGCAATTCCAGCCACAAACGTTAAAATTCCTGGGACTTAGCCAGTCCAGGAGATGGAAAGGTGGAGTGGAGTGAGAGGAGAATGGTGCCATATTATCCTAAAGAGAGCTGCCTTGTTTCACCCTTTCAAAATGGATCAGAGCCGGGAAATCGAGAGAGATAATTCCTGTCCATTTTCTTCTTTTCTGCCAGTTGTATATAGGTGTATATATATATTTATTTTTTTTGCCTCTGACTGGCTATGCCAAACCAGTTTTCTATCATTAAACACTTCTTTCAGTCGTTTCTCCTTACTTGTTCACTTTACAATTGGGTTTATGCTCCAAAAGGGAACTGTTCCTGGCTTATGCCCAGGGTGTGTTCTATGCCATTCATGCCAACCAACTCTGAGAACTTGTCAATACTTTGCCTGACCTTTTCAAAAGTGTCTTTTGACAGAGTAACATCTCTTGCTGAGATCACCAATTGGGAATTTGCCGTTCACAGTCGTCACCCTAACACAGGCCTGGACCCTGGAGGCACTAGCCTTGGAAACTTCTGGGTATGCCAAAGATGCAGGAGGGGCTGGAGAAAACCATAGCGCTCTCTGGCCCCAGTGACCATCCTCATAGTAATGATGGGAACTTTTGCCAACTACACCGGACTGCCAGGCTGACCAGGGGCCCTTGATTTACGTCGCCCCCTTGACAGCAGGAAGTAGCTACAGAAGACGAGACCTCCATACATACTCCCTGCCTGGTGGCCGCCGGTGTCATAATTTTAAAAAACAAAAAGGGGGGGGGGTATTCCCCAGGATTAGTTATGCTTATGTTAATTATCAAGAAATTTTAAATCATCCCGAATCAGTGTGGGATGGAGTACAGTATATGTGTTTTTCCAGATTGGAAAATTAAACCCAGAGCACCTGCTCTGGAGAAATGTTTTCTTGTTCTCTCCAGGAAAAGGAGGACCATGTTGGACTTCTGCTCTCCCATGAAAATATGGAAAGTAGGAGTGCCTACGGTAGGAGGCAACCAAACTTCTTCCGTTCCTTGTTTGCTTTCTAGATTCCTTCTTGAGCATCTCATGGCTCAATGTTTTGCTGTGGCAATACTGCCTACAGAATCACACAAAGAAACTAAAGGAATTTTGCACCATGCTTCTTCCTTTCCTCTCCCCCTGCTGCTAGACTTGGGGAGTCCCGTTGGAAAGAAAATAGGAGCTGAGGGTATTGACACTCAATCCCAATGTTTTATGATAGAAATATTTAAAAAAGTAAACGCAAAGGTTTAGAACCTTGGCTTCAATGTTTATATAAAAGAATGGTTCACTAATCACTTATGTTTGAGTTATCAGCTACTGTGAACTGCCGGGAATGCCAGAGTTTCAGCTTCTACCTCACCAGCAAAAGAGGGCACCTTCCTGCACTTGGCAGAAACCAGCTGAGGATTCCGACTTCTGGACCTAGCCAGACGGATGGACTCTTATCTACCCCTCACCCCAGTTTTGTGGAAGGGGCCCCACAGATCTTATGTCAGCATTTGCCTTATGCCCGCCCACACATGCCATGTGTTTACAGCATCCCAAGCTCATTGAAAAAAAACAAAAAGGGGGAGATGTTGGGGATTATTATGGCCTTGGGGGAAGGCTGCGCATCCACCAGCCTTGGTCCAATGGAAGTCCCTCCCACGTGGGTGCCACCATGATGGGGTTGTCCCGCCCACAAAGGGAAGTTTCATGAGGTCACTTGATGAACGTGATCCCTAGCCTATGACTGGCCATTTGGCCAGCCCCCTTTCTTTCCCGCCATTACTTCTATATAAGTGCCCTTCCATATTAAAGTCTTTGAGACGCTTCCCACCACCCCAGCGTGTCCCTGATGCCTTCCTTTTCGCCTCCGCCCTTGGTAACATGTGGGGGGACTGGGGGGAGGGGAGGCTTCAGCAACCCTTCCTCAACTTAGCGCAGGTCCATGTGAGCATGCCTTTGGCCTTCCGCTGGCGGAGGGCCAGGCTGAGTGCTCTTTCATAGAGTTTGTGGTTACCATTCTCCCCGTGGGGGGGGAGAAAGGGGGTGTCCAAACCCCAACACGCGGGGTCTGTCACCATGAGACACAGGGAGAGAGCATGTAGCATGTGGACTGAGGAGAAACCGCTCCACACACAGCAGTGGGGGAGACAGTACTGGACTGTAATGTTGCAGAAATGCTCAGGACTGTAGACCTTTCCTGGAAGACATAAGCAAGTTGCCTTTGTGATCCAAAAGTGAACTTTTAAAATTCCTTCTCAGGTTCCTCTTATAAGTTCTACACACACAGACACACACAGACACAGACACAGACACAGACACACACACACAGACACACACACACACACACACACACACACACACACACACAAAACTATGCAGTCCTCCTGAGTAGCTAGGATTACAGGCATGGGCCACCGGGTTAATAGACCCTTTTTTTTTTTTTTTTAATAGAACCTTTTTAAAGAACGTTTTTACTCATTTGTGTTTGGCTTACGGCTGAGAGCATTCACCCAGTGCCCATCCTTGGCTTTCTGTTCTTATCTATGAAAAGACACTTTTTGTTCACATTCACCACTGCCTTTGTATCTAAACATATTTCATCAATCCTGATTTATCAAATAAGTTTTTCCTATGTGTCTTAGCTACAACTAGTATTCTCCTGCTCTAAAATTTGGAGTTGTTTTTAATTCATTCTTTGCCTTAGTCCCTAAACCACATTCATTGCCAGCTCCTACAGAGTATGCTGTGTAATTTCTCTTCACTTTTTCATGTTTTACTTACTGCTGCCTAACGCAGAGTCTCATTTGCTCATTTCTAGAGTAATACAATCATCTGCTTTCTTGGTCTTTCTCCTTATAAATTATAGCATGTGGACTTGTGCAGAATGCATCCTGAAATATTGCTCTCCTTGTGAGCAGAGATATGGTGTGCCATGGCCAAAGCAAGTCCCCATTTTTGGTTCAAATTCTTATCTATAAAATAGACCACTTCTCAAATGTTGCGAGATATTGTAATATATTTGAAGTTACTCTATAAACAATAAATTACTAAGTCAATGTTACAGGCCATAATTATCCAGCCACTTTGTCACATAGGACGTGCCCCCAGCTATTCCTAGCAACTTTTCACTCTTGTTTTCCTGGCTCTTAAGCTCTCAAGTCATAGCAGCCCTGGCATAGCCGAGCTATTCCCATCAATAGCTTGACCTACAGCCTCCCATGAAAGGAGGATGAGTCACCCCTCTGGCTCTTCTAATCCAACTCTAATTTCAATTCATGTTTCTGCAGGTCTCTCCTCTCAGGCCTGTGCTGCTTCTCATTTATCCAAGTCCCTAATGACCAACTCATCTTCTACTTCCTTGGGGATGTTTTCCTATTCAGCCTCTCTGCTATTACCCCCACCTACACACACCCACACACTGCATGATTACACATTCAGTCTTCTTCACTCAGCTTAAAAATAATATATTATTGTACTATTGTTCTTTATGTATGAAAACCACTGAAGGGATTGAGTGTTTGGGGTGTTTTTCCTTTCACAGGGCCTAGCATAGTCTTTCTCATTATTGTATGAAGGTAAAGCAATGCCAAAGAAATACTTAGAATAATTTCAAAGTTGTTAATCCTCAAAACTTGATCTATTTTTTTTTTTTTTTGCCAGTACTGGGCCTTGGACTCAGGGCCTGAGCACTGTCCCTGGCTTCCTTTTTGCTCAAGGCTAGCACTCTGCCACTTGAGCCACAGCGCCACTTCTGGCCATTTTCTGTATATGTGGTGCTGGGGAATCGAACCCAGGGCCTCCTGTATACGAGGCAAGCTCTCTCACCACTAGGCCATATCCCCAGCCCCTTGATCTATTTTTGATCACTCGATTCACTGGAATAGGACATTGGTCCCACCAGCAACATAAGATTTTTTTTATATAAACATAATCAATTATGCTTTGCTTTTTGAATCAGATGATTCACATTGAACTGTAATGTTTATTAAGTTAAACTCCAGTAGAAACATGAATACTTGGCTTCTCAACAGTGCCCTATTATAACTCTCAGAAGACATGTAGAGTTAATATAAAGAATAGTATTACAACTTCAGAAAAAAGATTACTGTTACTTTACATATAAAATGACTGAGATATGAAAGTGAGAGTATATAATGTATTTTGAATGCTTGGATGAGTGAAAATGAATACTTACCATTAGCTACATTTATAATTCCTAATTCCATGTATTTATTCACAGTTGTTACACGATACCAAACTGAATAAGGCAATATTTCTAGTATCCGATTGCCCGGAATTATGTGCTGTTGTCAAAGTGAAGTTTTTTTCACCTGTGAGTAATCAAGAGCCCTGTATAATTGCTCTTGTCTTTTGAATGATTTGGGGGTCAAGATTTCCTTTGCTGCGGTTCCCAATAAGAGAAAAAATACACAGCCATCCATGTCCACGGGAGGGGAGGAAAACCCAAAGCAAAACCATCACAATTTTGTTTACACATTGAAAGTGTTTTTGCTCACTTTTCCCCTAAATTCTATGCAGTTTACATCTGTTAGTTTTCAAGAAAGAAAAATAATCAAACAAGGGTACTATAAATGTTTCTTTTACAGTGCAGATCAGTATTGACAGTTTTGTATCTTCTAAACACATTGCCATCAGTGTGTTTATACATTATCAATAACTGAGGAAGATTTTATTTTCCTCTGAGTTGGTACATGCTATAATTTTCTATTCACTTGGTGTCATGACTGTAACAGTCATGAGTGTGTAGTTTCTACTGATCAGTTGTACAATGTAATGTCTCAGTGTTTTTTTTATAATGAATTTCTCTGGCTCAGTAGTTTTATTTTTCTGTTAAATCATCTATTCTATCACCACTACCAACAAAGAAGTTAAGTTTCATTTTCTGTGCCTTCTTTCAATGCCTGCTTCCTCACATCTGAAGGAATACCTATTAGCTTTTCAGCTGGTAAATGTGTTGACTCAAATGTGTTGACTGGAAGGTTGCTCTCAAATAATGGAAGCACTCTGAATTCTTGCTCAACTAATGGTCTGTAAGCAGAAACAGTGGTTTCTGCACTGGCTCAGGGAACTTTGGTAATAGCTCATTTTAGTGATGATTATCAAGGGTGGAGATGAGAAGGCATTTTTTTTTTAATTCAGGAAATTCTTTGCTTGCCAGTTTTTTGGGGGCAGTACTAGGGTTTGAATTCAAGGCTTTGTTTTAGGCTTTGTTTGGTTTGCTTGCTTGGCTAGATCTCTACCACTTGAGCCATGCCTTCAGCCCTGATTTTTCTGGTTATTTTGGAAATGGGATCTGACTTTCCTGTACAAGCTGTCTTTCATCCTCCAGATCTCAGCCTCTTGAGTAGCCAGTTGTCACCAATATAAGTGGCTAATTATTCAAAGTAGCTGTGTTGATGGTAGGAACATGTTATATTTCTTCTAGCTTGGTGTCAAGGACCTTCTCTGGAGAGCAAGTGTAAATTGCAGCTTTGCTCTGATGGGCTCCAGGTGAGATGGCTGTGCAGGCGGCCTTGTCTTTCACAGGATGATTGTTTACTCTGGTGGGTAGCCTAAAGCCTAAGTGCCTACAGCCCAGGTGACCAGGTGTCCTTCTCACAGGAAACATGTTTACTGGCAGATGCCTTGAGGCTTGGGCTGACTTGTGGTTTTTAGTTTCCTCCTACCAAAGTAGATACTGCAGGAAAGCCCTGAAAGCAGACACAGGCTTGTGCATGCTGCTCAGGTAAGGCACCAACAAGGCAGCACAAGGAAACACAGAGAACAGATACAGTTTATGACAGAGAGAGGGGAGGGCTAGTGGAAAGAGGAGAGCTATCCAGGAGAAATGCATGCCCAACCAGTGGTGGGGAGCCATAGGCACAGGGAGACCTGAGGAGCTCGGCGCTTTTGCAATGGGCCCAGGATGTTAGCTGAGCAGGTTTCCTGTGGGAGGTTGCATTGTGGTCCCTGGAGTCATGTGGTAACCCAGGCAGTCACCTTGACACACCTGTCCAGGCCCCCTGGAGCATGGAGTGCGTGGGGCAAGGGATTATATCCACTGTCACATAGGAAGATGGGTGCATGAGACAGAGATCCAGATCTGTCCCACTGAGGAACTGGAGGGGACAGAGACTGGAAACTGTCAGGAGTGCCTGTGCCCTTTTCCTGGTATGCCAGTCTAACGTACATTCAAAATGAATGCAGAGGCAACAGCAGTAAGCATTCACCACAGTATGTTTGGGTGCAAATAGGCACAGGTCTTCAGCTGATTATTCAGCACTGTGCAAATGAGACCGAAGATCAGTATTTTTATTCATCATGAAAAAAAAATTTCTCAAGTGGAATTGTTTGCATCTGGTAATTTTGTCTTTAATTTACTGATAATCACCAAATCCTTTTGCACCGTGGCTTCACCATTTTACATTTGTGCCAGCAAGGCTTGAGGGGCTCTGGTGGTCTGTGGTTCTGCTGATTTTCCATGGTGATCTAGTGGGTGTGACATTAGGACTCAGCTTTTGCCAGTGCTGTGGGCCTTTGGATACATTGTCTGGAGACATGAGAGGTGTGTTCAAGCCCTTGGAGTGTGTTTTATCTGTTTTTCTCTGGCTTTTGTCTTTGAATTGAGAGTTTTCTGGATATAGCACCCTCACCAGATACATGATTTGCATGTATTTCCCTTCATTCTCGAGCTTATTTTTCACTCCGTTGCTATGTTTTTTGTAGTTGCTGTTGTTGGTCCTTGGGCTGGACCTCGGGGCTAGGGCCTATCCCTGAGCTCTTTCACTTAAGGCTAGGGCCCTACTACTTTGAGCCACCTTCCCACTTCTGGTTTACTGGTGGTTAATTGGAGATAAGAGTCTCATGGACTTTTCTGCCCAGGCTAGTTTAAACTGCAATCCTCAGATTTCAGCCTGCTGAGTAGCTAGGATTATAGGCAGGAGCCCCAAGTGCCTGCCTGCAAATGCTTTTTTTTTTTTTTTTTTTTTTAATAAAATTCAGTTTAACAGATTTTTCTATTTCACTGCAATAAGTTTCACCCTTTACATTTTAATTGAAAAAGTTTTCTCCTAAAGTCCATGGGTGCTATGTTATAGAAGGCTGCAATTGATAAATACATAAAGAAATAAGGAAGGAATTTTAATATCTTCTGACTAATTAGTTCTTGGTATCCATTTTATCATGAAAGTAACATTTTTCTTTAACCCTGTGTTTTCAGTTCCTCCCAAAGTACCATGAGAGCTGTGCTTTCTATTTTTGGTTTCACACTTCGTTTGTGAGGAGAAGGCGGTAAGGATATAATGTAATCCAATAGACATAGCTTTCTCTTCCATGTCTGTGTATAGACTGGCAAGTGTTTTTACCCACTATCCTAAGTCCATTTTATACAAACAAAGAATTCCTTGAACAACCATTTCAAAGCCCCTGCCATAGGTCAGTGTGAAGTTAAAATGCAGTTACTCAGAGCTTAGTGGTGACCAGTTCCTCCCAGGGAAGTCTACATCTGCTCAGTTCCTGAAATACAGCAGGTTGGGTGTGAGCATGTGTGTGGGGATGTACTGGTGTTAAAGGAAGGCTTAGCTGGCTTCAAGCTGATATTGGCACATTTACATCTAGGACAGAAGTTACATGACCTAATAAGTATTCAAAGGTATAAAAACCATTTGTTTGCTAGTTTCCCATTTGAAAAGATTTTCTAAGAACTGAATTGGGAAAAAAAAATTCTAAAAAGAAGTTCATTGTTCCTGAGAACCTACTAGTATATCTAGAAATGCCTTCCTGAACCTGCAAGTTCCTTTCCAGGAGTATTTTTCCTGAAGTGGTAAAAACTCCTCAAGATGGTTCATATCAGAGTTGAAGAGTTTGTTCTGGTGTCCTGTTGTGTGCATGAAGTGATAGTATTTGGTACACCTAGTGCCAGTCTTCAATAATCTGAACTGGTCCTAACAATACCTCAAAAATCTAGTAAGACAGCACCAAGGAAACACTAGTTGTACAGACTTGTGGTTCACACACAATTTGATTTTAGAAAGAGTAAGCTGCAGTTATAGAAAATTTTTTATCATTTTTTTTTCTGTATGTATACAAACAAACTTTGACTCCTGAGCAAAGTCCTCCAACAAACACAGGGCTTGGGGGCGAGGGGCTGTTAAGTGCTGGTGCTCCTCCACGTGGTTCTTGAAAAGCATAGCCTTGTCCTTTACGCCACCATGGTAGACACTGTGAGGACGTTTGTCCTCATTTCATAGATGTTTCTGGAGGAATTGGTACGATTTTGTGCATTGCTTTTTGTAAAGCTGCTTTTACAATTATGAGGTTGTTATTTAGACAAAAATACCAGCTTCATCATTTGAGAGAGATATGGATAGAATTAGATCTACAACACACTAGGATATGGTAAATTATCAGGATTCTACATTGTCATACACTGGGAGACCAAAAGAATATACTCTTAGAAGTGAAACACAAAGGCATAATGCCTACATATTTATATATGTAATATATATGAATATAAATATATGAATATAAATATATATGAATATGAATATAAATATATTAATATGTATATGAAATTATATATATGTATACACATATATGCTTATATGAATTCCAGGATATGGAAATGAGAGCTTTCTATTTTTAATTTTTTGATGATTCTGTCTTGTTTTTATATGGTATATTCTCATCTGTATCTCCAGGAGGGTGGGCGAAGGGCACAGAACTCAGGGGAAAAGGGTGAAAAAGTGTAGCAGTGGAGCTCACTGAATACAGGTAAAAGTGAACTGTATAACTTGTGGGCAGAGACAGGAGGGAGGGGTTGGGAGAGAGTGAGGGAACAGAAGACACTGTACAGAAGGAAATGGACTCATTACCTGACTTATGTAATTGTAACATCTCTGTATGTCACCTTTGTAGAAAGTAAATTAACTTAAAAAAACAAAAGAAATAAAAAGAGATACAAACTGGCACTGGTGGCTCACTGGCCTGTAATCTTAGCTACACAGGAGGCTGAGATCTGAAGATCATGGTTTGAAACCAGCACAGGCAGAAAAGTCTGTATGACTCCTAAGAGTCAATTAGCCAGTGAAAAAACCTGATGTGGAACTGTGGCTCAAGTGACAGGGCCAGCTTGAGCAGAAAAGGCTACGTGATATCACAAAGCCCTTACTGACACAAAAGAAACAAAACAGTATTTTATTACTAAGTTTCATTACATACCTCCTATTTCTGAGTAATTTCTGTCAATTATAGACATTTTGATAGTTTGTTCAAACTGGGTGTCACTAATTCTCCAAGAAGCATGCTGTGACCAATATGTTCCTTACTGAAGATGAAGGTGTCTTATGTCACATCTAAGACATGGAATGAGCCAAGTAAGGAAAGCAAGTGGGGCTTAGGTTCTGGTTGTAGCCAGAAACTCACAAGAGTGCTGTACTGAATGCCTTTTCTGTTAGCTCTAAAATAAAAGGTAATGGTTTTTCTTCCTATCCTTAGGCTCTACCTATCACGTACTGAATTAGATAATCTGCATAAACCCAAAACTTGGGATTTTTATCCTACTGATTTTGCCGTAGAGGTGTACTTTGAAGAAGTACTTAAATGAGCCGTTCTGTTTGCCTGAACTATTCTATTCTGCTTGAGACAGCGATGTCTAAATTCATGCTACTTAATATTTCTGACCCAGTAAATAAATTCTATATCAAGTATCATTAATGATTTCTTTTTGTTGTGTTTTGTTTATGGGTTATTCCATGGCCTTGGTTAACAGCCTTATCAAGCCCTTAGAGCCCTAGAGTTCTAGAAACTTTGGGATGGGTCAAGTAGGAATGTGAAGTGGCAGTGGTACCCAAGGTGGGACCGAATGAAACATGGAACATAATAAAACATAAAGTAAAATCCAAGAAGATTCTAAATATGTCTGTAAATGTATGATATATATCACGTAAAAAGCATATATACACCACATATCAGTCATATACATATCATGTATATATGCACACACAAACATACACATTTGTAAAGCAAAATTAAAAAAACACCCAGGTACATGCACATACAGCAAAATGTTAAAACAGGTAAAGCAATGTGGCACAGGCATGAGATCCCAGCCACTAGCCTATATGGGTAGGAATATCACGGTTTGATGCCAGACCTGGTCAACACAGAAAACTACCCAAAATATATCTAAGACAAAAAGGAATGAGGTTCTGCCTCAAAACTAAGAAAGTTGCTAGAAACCATCCAGCCACTGTTCAAACCCCACAACTGACACAAGAAGAAAAGGTAAACAAGAGAGGCCAATGTGTGATCGCCTCAGGAGTTCCTCAGGCCTTTAACACTCTTTTTTTTTTTTTTTTTGGCCAGTCCTGGGCCTTGGACTCAGGGCCTGAGCACTGTCCCTGGCTTCTTCCCGCTCAAGGCTAGCACTCTGCCACTTGAGCCACAGCGCCGCTTCTGGCCGTTTTTTTTTTCTGTATATGTGGTGCTGGGGAATCGAACCTAGGGCCTCATGTATCCGAGGCAGGCACTCTTGCCACTAGGCTATATCCCCAGCCCTTTAACACTCTTATCTAAATCTTTTCACTGAAAGATCTGTGGATAACTTTCTTCTTCCTCCTATAGAATATAGAGTAAGAGAGGAACAGGTCAGGAGCAGTATGCGTTTTCTAGGAAGTGTATTGGTTACTCTTCATTAGAACAACTTGCAAAATGGGGCCAACCAAAGAATAGAATTCATTCTGAAACAAAGTAGTATTGTTTAAACAATAGTAGAGCTCTAGGGCTGGGAATATGGCCTAGTGGCAAGAGTACTCAACCTCCTATACATGAAGCCCTAGGTTTGATTCCTCAGCACCACATATATAGAAAAGGCCAGAAGTGGTGCTGTGGCTCAAGTGGTAGAGTGCTAGCCTTGAGCAAAAAGAAGCCAGGGACAGTGCTCAGACCCTGAGTTCAAACCCCAGGATTGGAGACAGAGAGAGAGAGAGAGAGAGAGAGAGAGAGAGAGAGAGAGAGAGAGAGAGAGAGAGAGAGAGAGAGAGAGAGAGAGAGAAACAGAGCTCTAAACACAAAAGATCCAAGTACACATGACACTTTTTGGTGTGTGTGTGTTTGTTTGTTTATTTATTTATTTATTTATTTATTTATTTATTTATTGCCATACTGGGGCCTGAACTCAATGCCTAGGCACTGTCCCTGAGTTGCTTTTCCTCAAGGCTAGCACTCTACCACTTGGCCAAAGCACCACCAGTTTTCTGGTAGTTAATTGGAGATAATAGTCTCACAGACTTTCCTGGCACAGCTAGCTTTGGAGGATGATCCTCAGATCTCAGCTTCTTTTTATTTATTTATTTACTTTTTGGCCAGTCCTAGGCCATCATCTATTGTTTAGAGCCCCTGAATCAGGCCTGTAGTTTCTAAACTTGTGGGATGGCATGAAGACTCTTGGATGGTGATCTTTGGTAACAGTTGCTTAAAAATAGTGTAGAAGGGACTTGTACTTAGACAACAATACAATTGAATTGGGTGGGATAGCCCACAAAAATCTAGCATTGTTTTTATTGTAAACCCTTAAAATGAAAGACTGAGTAGTTAGACTTTTTTCCCCAGACAAAAGAAGTATACTACAGATCTATAAAATTGACATTAAAAAGTGATGCATCAGCTTTCAAATAACTAGTTTACATGAGAAGTTTCTACAGTTTATAAGCTACAGAGTAATTTGAACTAGAAATACTGTGTGAATTATTTCAAGTCCTCTGATGCCTCTCCACAGGCATATATCCTATAGGGTGAGTTCATGTAGATTTTCATCAGTATACAATGACAGAGCTCATGAAAAGTAAAATAAAATGAGTCATGTACACACACACACACACACATATATATAAATGTGTGTGACAATATAGATATGTTTATGTTCATAGATAAGTTTGAGGCTAGCCTGAGCTAGTCTGTGTATAAATATAAAGAAAAACATTTAGAAATTAATTTTAATGTGGGGGATAAAAACCTGTGACTTGTGCCTCCTACCCAAATGCTCTACCACAGACCTACAAGGTATTGACATTTTTTTGAGTATAGTTTTAATATGGAGACCAATTCCACCAACTTTATGAGTCAATCCAAAGTAGGCAAATTCTGACGACTAGAAAGATTGGGTATGAACATTATCTATTGACCCAGATTCCTAAAAGATGACTGGATGGTTAGAAGATACTGTCACTCTTGAAATTAAGATTTCTCAAAAGAGGAGCATTCCTGGTTGAGTAGTTACTTTCTGTGAGCAAGTTCCTTTTAAACCGGCTGTAGAAAATCAAGACCACAATCCATACTGGTGATCATACTGGTCTCATAAGATTATTAAGCACACATTGCTTATATTCTGGGAATACACAAATCTAAAAAGGATTCTCATTGCTGCTTTTCATGCCATATAATAACTTCCTTAAAAAGCAACAACAACAAAAAACCCAACTCTGGGATTTCTTATGAAATGCACCCTTCTTTTGTCAAGAGCCGATGTAGGGAGCATCGCAAGTTTTCTGGGCAATCACTGCAGAGCAGCCCAGCCTTCCCAGTGGCTTTCCAGGCACAGCCTCTTGGTGGGGTGGCGCTCTTCCTTCCCAGACCTGGGTCTCAACACACCATCTAGCATGCAAGAACAACATCATGTTAGGAAAGGCCACTTCAGTCACAGGGGCACTCATTCCAGCCACTTGGGCTTGAATTGTAAACAATGCATAAGGTAAGAAGCATGCACTTTATTTTACCTTCAAATTCTCAACCATTTCAATAGCCCACACTCAAATTTTCAATCTACACTGATTCTAGGTAACTCTTTTTTTTTTTTTTTTTTTGCCAGTCCTGGGGCTTGGACTCAGGGCCTGAGCACTGTCCCTGGCTTTTTTTTGCTCAAGGCTAGCACTCTGCCACTTGAGCCACAGTGCCACCACTTCTGGCCGTTTTCTGTATATGTGGTGCTGGGGAATTGAACCTAGGGCCTCATCTATACGAGGCAAGCACTCTTGCCACTAGGCCATATCCCCAGCCCTCTAAGTAACTCTTAAGAGCCCAGTGTGGTGGTCCATGCCTGTAATCCCAGCACTAGAAAGGCCACGGCTATGGGAGCTTGGAGGCTTGCCTCAGTGGGATAGCAAGACTTTATCTTTAAAAAAAAAAACAACACATATAAGGTAACTTTGGAAATATAGTATCAATAACCCTTTAAAACGTAGATTCCCTCAGTGGAGTGCTGATGGCTCACGCCTCTGATCCTACCTACTCAAGAAGCTGAGATTGAGGACTGAGGTTCAAAGCCAGCCTGGGAAGACAACTCTGACATTTTGAAGTTAACCAGCAGAAAGCTGAAAGTAGGGGTGTGGCTCAAGTGTTAGAGCACAAGCCTGGAGTGAAAAGCCAATGATAGCTCAAGGCCCTTGAGTTCAAGTCTCAGTACGGGCCCAACAATGAACAAACAAAACTGGATTCTCTCATTCACTTAACAGTATGCAGCAAATAATTCATACAGCTTTTAGTGGGCTGAGGTGTCATGATTATTAGGCTGGAAGAGAGAAAGTGCACCTACTTATCCATCCAGAGGAGAGAACTACCTGTGGGGCAGAGAAAAGGAGCACTCACGTGTACTCTCCAGGTCTCCATCTGCGCAGGCTGGGAGAAGAGCCCAGTTTTCACCTCTTCCTGGCTTTGTTTAGGGTGCTTCAATGCACAATAAACTGAAAATATTTCAGTCATCTGATTCAATTAGTTTGGCTTACACACACCTGTGAAACTAGCACCACAGAGCAGTCAAGTTCCCTCTGTGCCTCTGCTTCTGGGCTCCTGGGGAATCTACCAGAACTGCCTTCCAGAACAGAGCTCTTTCCCTCTCAATTGTCTTTTTATAGAATCATGGAGGGAAAGAAAGATTAAAGAAGCTCCTGCCCCAACGAACAGCTAGACCATTACCAATTCCCATGTGCCTCCTCTCTTCTGTGCCTTCTGATGCTTATCATTTCCTTGCTTTTTAAAAGAAACTTGAGTACATATAGAAAGCAAACTATTTGGTTTGACCTTTATATAGAGATTGCATCCCAACAGCATTCCACAGTTCTTTACACTAAAGAATGAAGTTAGAGTTCGTTTTTCACTGCTAGCCGGAAATCTATGGTGGAAACAAATCAGACTTTTAACTAGTGTCATTTCCAGCTTTGGCTGTAAAGAATAACATTGCAGCTAGAGGCTGGTGGCTCACAACTGTTATCCTAGCTACCCAGGAGGCTGAGACCTGAGGGTCAAGGTATGAAGCCAACCTTGGCAAGTGTGTGAGACTCCTATCTCCAATTAACCACCAAAAGGCTGGAGGTAGAGCTATGGCTCAAATGATCAAGTAATAGCCTTGAGCAAAAAGAGAAGACCAAGAGAGACAGAGAAAGAGACATGAGAGAGAGACAGAGAGAGAGACAGAGACAGAGACAGAGAGAAGTGACATTGCAATGAGCTGTCTCTTCTACAAGATGAATTTCTCTAGGTCATGTACATAGACTGAATTTCTAGATCATGTGTGAACAAGGTCATAGACACCTTAAGCTTTACAATGATAATCTCTAATTCCAATGTTTGGCCTCATCAGACAAATATACAGATTCCTCAAGGGCCACATCCTCACTAGCACTTGGCACCAGCACACTTTGGTCACGTAAAATGTCATTTTAATTTGCATTTCTCTATTACGAGGATCCTCTTCATGTGTCCATCAGACTCAGACATGTTTCTGATGCTGTGAAATTCCAGCGACTATTATTCCCCAGTAACTGTTTTCCCGATCAGCCTGTAGGACTTCTTACATGTTCTGGACCTAGTAAGTTCACTGCTGTGTGTGGAAAATTTACCCTTCCTGCGGCAGGCTGGTCTGTTCACTGGCTTTACCCTGTCTCTTGTAGAAGAGAAGTCCTTAGTAGGAACGTATTCTAATTTCTTAGTCTGTTCTTTCATAGTGAACAAAAATTTGTGTCATAAACATATTCTGTATTTTCTTCTAATACTTGAATTTTTTTCCTTTTCCTTTTCCTTTTACTTCATGTGAGGCTGATGTTTAAGTATTATGGGAGGTAAGAATTTGTTATCAGGAATAACCCATTTTCCAGCACTACCTCTTCAATAGTCTGTCTGTTTCTGCCTCATGTGATATACATGGCCCTCCCAATGGGGACCAGGCATCCTGTAACTCATCATCAGTGCATCACATTAAAAACTGTAATGCCAACAGTGTATCCACTGATAAACACTGGCTTTACTCGTTCAGTGATGTTTTGTTTGTGTCTGAGACAGAATCTCATGATGGAGCCCAGGCTGGCCTAAACTCCCAATCATCCTGCCTCTGCCTCCTGGATTCTTACAGGCATGAACCATCATACTTGGCTTCATTTTCTCAAAACATCTTGTCCCTAGACTTTTTATATTTGACTTTGATCTATTTGATGACTCTAGAGTAGGAAGTCCTGTTTGATGTTTCTCTGTACTCTTACTTTCGGTGTTTTGGGGTTTGGTTTTTTGGTTGTTGTTATTGTTGTTCATTGACTTTGCAATTATGAACTCAGATCTGATACTTGTGAGTCTTTTGCTTCTGATAAAATATCCCTCTACTACTCTGAGTGGGAGTCTTCTAGCTTCATTCAAGGACCTGTTTCATGTAGGAATCTCAGGTTCAGTTCACCTATTTTTCAGCTGCCCCCCCCCACTCACTTTCAAAGCCCCAGCTTCGATGGGATCCTTGTTCCTAAGCTAACTCTGGCTTAGTTTTTTATGTACTACTACTATTCTGATGCTAGCAAAATGTTTCTCTTATCTCTGTGTTATTTTCTTTCTTAGAGCAGTATAGATTCCTGAATATTTTTATTTCCTTGAAACCCCAGTGACTGAAAAGAATGCTCCCCAAGGAGAGGTGATCTCCATCTCCTCATTTTGTTCCTGCTACCAGCACTGACAGGAAATGAAGAAGCAATTCCCTAACAAGCTGGAAAGGCAGGTGTGGCCAAAGGTTGTCCTCTCTGTAGCAGTAAAGCAAGGGACTGGTGTGGAGGCAACAGAGAGTAACTAAAATGGGTATGAGGTTTCTTTGTGAGATAATGCAAGCATTCTAATTTAGGTTGGGGTAATACTTGTACCAATCTGAAGAAGCTAACATCCAGTGAATCCTGTACTTTAAAAGGCTGATTTATGCTGGGTGCTGGTGGCTCATGCCTGTAATCCTAGCTACTCAGGAAGGTGAGGATGATGGTTTGAAGCCAGCCTGGGCAGGAAAGTCTGTGAGACTCTTTATCTCCAATTAACCACCAAAAAGCCAGAAGTGGAGCTGTGGTTCAATGTTAGAACACAGAGCCCAGGCCTTGAGTTCAAGACTCAAGACTGATGAACACATACACAAAAGTTTAATCTATGATTTGTGAATTATACTTCAATAAAGCTGTTTACTTGAAAAAGAGATAAACATATTATCTGATATAAAACTCTTGTTCAAAAATGCATTAAAAACACAAACTTAGTTTAATGAACTGTCACAAAGCAAATATTATACTTCACTTCACCACTCTAGGTCAATAAATGAAACATAGCCAGCAAAGCAGCAGCTGTCCTCTGATGCCCTCCTTGCTGTCTCCAGGACTTTAACCAAGGCATGGCTTCCTTCCTTGTCTTAAGAGAGCTAGGTAGGAGAAATGCTGAGTGCGTGCCCTCTGTTGACTGTAAGTGGAAAATGTCTTCTATTTCAAGGCTCTCCCAATGGTATCTTTTGATGAGCAGTTCTTAGTTTTAACACAGATAAAGTAATTCATCTTTTTAGGATTAGTTCTTTCTGTAGCCTTTTCGCTAACACCCAGAACATTATAATTGTTCTCCTCAAGCACTGTCACATCCTTTAATCAGGTCCATACGTTTTCCTTTATTTCCTGATAAATTTTTAAAAAGAACATTTAGTGGAGACATATTTTTTCCAGATCACAAATAATAAACCTACGATCGGAATAATGCTACTTCAGAACACAAATAAGACATTGACTCTTTCAGATCTCTTTCTAGTTTTTGATTTTTCAGAGTAATTAAATCATCTTTATCAGGAAAACTTTTTACTTAGAATACAGTTGTAACATGGCAACTATTTTCAAGTAATATTATATTGTTAACTTGATATTGTTAGAATATGCATAAATGTTCAAAATTATGTTCCTAAAGAAGTGTAAGATCTCTCAAAGATATTACATTCAGAACAGTTTATGCTAACATAAATATTGCAATAAATGATTCACTTATTGTAGGTATGATGATTCTTACTTATAGATTATTCAATAAATAGATAATTGCTATTATCTGACCCGATGGGAAAATATAGCATTACTAAGGAACATAGGTTTAGAGATAGTCTACATATACAGAGATAGAAATAGATATATGTCTTATTATCATTTGGTCCTAGAATCATCCATACTAAGTAAATATCTTTTCCCTTTCTCACATCCAGGAAGCTTTTGTGTTGGTAAATAAGAGTATTGTTTTTTATTTCTTTGTACAAACTGAATTTACAAATTCAATGTGTATATATTTTTGCACTAAAATGCAGATTGTATTGGAGTAATCATTAATTAGTGCTGTCTACAACACCTTGTATTTGTTACATACAAAAGTGAACAAATTGAATGGCAAAAAAAAAATCCAGCATGTAAAAGAGCCCCCTTAACACACTAATTTTCATCACTTGCTCTTTAAAATTCACTGTGTCCACTGTCCTCAGCAACAAAGTCACCATTAATATAGGACTTGTAAACACTTTCTTTCTAGTCAGGCTCATTTTCTTCAAGACTATAAGCTTCCAATGGACTCATCTGCCACTTAAGGGAATACAAATATTTTATTCATGTGCTTTAATAAATAGCATTTTAGTCACCTGCTTGTACATATCAAAGCAGCATTTAAAAAGTGTAACCAAAAGAAGTTGGCCTAATAATGCCACACTGAATGATCCTGAATAGTATGACTGATGACACCTTCTAGGATCAGAGTCAAACTCTGAGAGAAAGAAAGGGTCTTTAAGATCACATACATTCACTTGGTAGATATGAAAGTGGAGACTAACAAAGGGCAGTACCTCAGATGACTTAGTAACTACAGGCAGCGCTGGAATCAGGAACTGGGCTGGCCAGGCTCTGCATCCCAGAATTCTTGTACATGGGATTCTTCTGCAGGTGATACTGAGTCACATAATTTCTAGAAAAGGCCTTGTTGTTAAAGAACAGAACTATAGCCAAAATTACCATGGCTTTTCATATAAAATCATATAGGTTAATGTTTATATACTAGCATTTTATATCATATAACAAACCATATACATTTTTGGTGTACTATTCTATCTCAACCACTCAGAAAGAAAATAGGGAAGACTAAACATCGAGAGAAACCTGGAGCAGCAGAAGAGAAAATGGTGTGTGATTAGTATTTCATAGCACAGCCTTCCTTCTTTCCTTACCTGGCTAGAATCTCCATCAGAATCATTAATGGCTTACCCAAAAAGGTCCTGCTAGACCTCTAGGTCAACACCAAGAGAGAGAACTCACAGGCAATGGGAAGTTACATGAGTAAAATGTTTTAAAGAGACATGTTTAAACATATCAAACCACTAAAACCTATTAGCTTGGAGAGAGAAAATGAAAAGGGAAACTTGTGGATTTATATTTAAGATTACTTAAAAATAAGGTTTTTAATAACTGTAAAACCTTAGTGGTGTATGCAAATTTTAACAACAGAAAATATAGCAATGTATTAACAATGCTTTGTATGAGTTATGGAATAATGCAGACATAATTTTACAATATATGCATATGTGCATATACATATAAGTACATATATACATATTACATATACACACAGTATATTTATGTTCCAAGTACCCTGGACTCAATCTGATATACATAAGAGGAATGCACAGCAGTTCTTTCATCTGCTTTTTCTACCATTGCAAATTCTAGTCTATAAATGTTACACTAAATATTAGGATTACTGAATGTCAAAAGCAGTATGATATAAACCATTACTAGGAATACTATTAGTAGTCAGTGTCTGGAATTTGTGGACTAACTGCAGAAATGTGTCAGTACTTATTTATTTATATTTTGTGGCTCTACTGTAGTTATAGGCTAATTCCTCATTTAAGGAAACAAAACAGAATTTGGCATCCTGTTAACATCTTTTAGAAAATTTTCTTTGTAGAGTTCTTAGAACTTCTTTGTACACTTAAGACTGCTTCAAAAGTAAACACATTTCAGCTGGGTGCCAGGAGCTCATGCCTGTAATTCTAGCTACACAGAGGCTGAGATCTGAGGATTGCAATTCAAAGCCAGCTCGGGCAGGGAAGTCTGTGGCACTCTTCTGTTAACCACCAAAATGTTACATGTGGAACTGTGGCTCAAGTAGGAGAGTGCTAGTCTTGAGCACAAAAGTTCAGAAACAGCGCCAAGATCCTGAGTTCATGCCCCAGGACCAGAACACAAACACACACAGAAAAGTAAACACATTTTTAGAAAACCTTAGTAGTAAAAAAAAAATAAAGACAAATTCTGGATTTTTCATGAACTGCTTTTTTTGAACTATCAAATATGAAATTATAATTTTTCCTGACTTTTTTTCCTGAGAAATGTGTGTGTATGGACATGTCTTCTGGTCTTCCACTGTTTTCCTCTGCCCACTAAAAAGAGTGTGAGGGAAGAGGTGGGTCAAAATTTTTCTGTTACCAACTCACCAGACGGCACCAAAGGACCTACTGGCTCCAGACACACAAAATCAGTGAACAACTCTACAGAAACATTAATTCATAAGGCAGAGATCCTTGGCAAACATTGATAGATAAGTGCTTGCACATAAAAATGAATTCAATTATAATCATCTGATGAAACTTATGTATGTATCAGGGCACCAAACAACATGATAGGATGCATGCTTTGAAGAAAAAGTTTATCTACTTACCGTAAATTTGCTAACACCCTCCAGTTCCCCAAACTTCATATAAGAAATGTCTTCCTTCTTTTTACCAACATCTGCATCCCCTGCATAGATTTGTTTTATGCCTACACCTTTAATTAAAGGTACACATTCATCACAAGGGCACTTGGTCACAAAAATCATACGTCTATCTTCTGGTTTTATTTCTTGACACCTATAAAAATTGACAAAAGATTATGCAAGTAGTTTCTGAGAGGGAAAGTTATTTTGTAGGGAAATTCTTAAAATTAAGCTGCTTGAAAAAGATTTGCAACATTACAAACAATGATCAAATGTTATTCTTGCTTAATTAGTGAGTATTCAAAGCCATTGGTAGGATAGTCAGTAGCAGACTGAGGCTAGAGGGAGAGAAAGAGGGGATGAACATGTGATTTAAAAAACAAAACAATGCTTTCTAAGTAAGTACTTCTTTTCTCTCTTTTTATTAATATATGTTAATTGTACAAAAGAACTTTGTTGTAGTCTATCTTTATTACCATAATGTACTTGAGATCAAATTTATCCTCTATTACACTTTCTTATCCTCTTCCTTTAAAAAAAAACCATTTAATGGGTATAACTTCTTTTTATACTAATATTTGAAACTGAGGTTCAAACTACTTCACAGCTAATCATGTCAGATTTGACATGAAAGCATTATGGAACCCTAAAATGGGATCTAACAGACATATAGTAAATGCTTCCTAAAGAATAAATAAATGTTAAAGTTTGGTTGAGTTTCAATCCTTTTAATCTTTCTCCATGATAGGATGATTATGTTCAACATTTGGATATGACAAAGTCATACCTATGTACAAGATGGAGCAAGCAAGCCTGTAATGAGGAGGATGAACACAGCACAGAGGAGACTTTTGGTGAAAAATATTGCTCTCTGGGGTAGTTTAGGTTTAAGGATTGATGTCGTTTAGGGTTACAGGGATTCCAACTTCAGGGTCTTTTTTTTTTTTTTTTCTTTTTTGCCAGTCCTGGGCCTTGGACTCAGGGCCTGAGCACTGTCCCTGGCTTCTTTTCGCTCAAGGCTAGCACTCTGCCAACTTGAGCCACAGCACCACTTCTGGCCTTTTCTATATATGTGGTGCTGAGGAATCAAACCTAGGGTTTCATGTATAAGAAGCAAGCACTCTTGTCACTAGGCCATATTCACAGCCGCCAAGTTCAAGTTCTTGAGTCTACATTGCTCTCAGCTATCTGTCTTCAATTCTTCCATATCTACATCCATCTAGTTGAGATTCTACTATAGTTTGGGTATGAAATTTGTGCTAAGCTCTTAAGTACTCAGCTGGTAGACCCAGTTTTTGAGAGGTGACTGGATAGTAGGGCTATGACCTAACCAAATGATTGATGCATTGATACAGTCATGTAACATGATAGCATTACTGGGAGACAGTGAAACCTTTTCGAGGTAGGGTTAGAAAGGACAGTAGGTCACTGGGGGCACATCTCATCAGGCTCTTCCTCATTTACTCTATTTCCTGGCAGACCCTTCTGCCATCAAGATTTGCCTCACTGTATCAAGGACTAAAAAGCAACCATGGCAAGTAATCATGGACTGAAACCTCTAAAACTGTGAGCCAAAATAAATCCTTCCTTAGGATGTTTTCTCAGGCATGTTGTACCACAAAGAGAATACTCTCATTTCTGTGCTTTGCATCTAGCCTGCTCAAACTATACACCTAGAGGGTCTCTCACTATAGTCTATATATAGTGAGGTTATGCCAACAGAATTCCACCTCCCCACCACCTGCCAAGGAAGAGCCAACAGAAAGTCTTTTCTTGTCCAGTGCCAGCCTATCCTGTGAGCTGCATTTACCATGTCCACAGTCCAGCCTAACGAGAATATGTATGCTCCTAAACACACAATATCTTTTCCTACCTTTAGACTGTGGCTGATGTTAGAAGCAAAAATGGCTTTTCTGATAGTGCTTGAAGGACATCTCAGCCACAATCTTAGCAATCTTTTCAAGTTCGGCTCAAATGCCAGCTCCTCCCTACAACTCTTTCTTTTTCCACAGCAGTCCCTGGAAGTCCACAGTGCTGGTGTTCCTCTCCCACTAAATTCCTCTCATTAGGTAAATATAGATGTCCTGCCCTTTTAGGAGTTCTCCCAGGACAGGAAGCATTATGTGGAGACTTACATGTTTTTTTTTAAAAAATCCCATAACATCCCCCAGCTGTAAATGCTGAGACAGATTTGTGGAAGTGACCTAAAATAGCTTTAAAAGGAGGGAATTCTAGCTATAATCTCTAACAAAGACTCTTTTATAATAAAGTCTGTATGTTTATGAACATAAACCAGCATGTTCTAGACTTCGGAAAAAAAGGAAATAGTATTAGCCAAAAATATGACAAGCTGAACAAGATTCTAAGGACAAACTTTTAGTAAAAGAGAGGGAGGGTAGAAAATTAAACAGATTTTCTCAATAAGGTGGAAGGTCAGGAGATTCTATGACAATGGCTTGAGATTCAGCAGCAGGACTGACTTTAATCAAAATTATGTTTCTGAAAATAATGTTTCTTATTAGAATTTTGTAAGGGAAATAAATTACCACAAAAGAAAACTATTTTCAACTGGCCCTTATTATTTTAAAGAGAAGTACATTCAAAATTATCTCAGACCTAAATGTCAAGGCATTCTGTTCCGCATGTACAATGTATCGGAATTTCCTTATTTCTCTGTCTTTCTGCTTGTCATCGATATTTGGGAAGTCAGCATACTCTGATCCAACAGGAAAGGCATTATAGCCACATCCTACAAAGTACATTGTGCCAGTTCCATCACAACTTTTCTGCAAAGTGAGTGAACCAACTACAGTGAATTTTGGCATTTTGAAAAGTAAGTTTGCAGTAGAATTATAAACTTGCTATCATAGTCCATATAATGAACATTCTTCCCATTTCTGTAACATACTGACTCATCAAAAATAAAATACCAGATCCTCCTCCTAGCTTCAACTAGCCTTGAAGAAAGGAATGTCAAGTTGTGGACTTGTTGAAGCCTGATTCCAAGAATCTGTCTAGTCTATAATCTCAAGACCATCTTTGGTTTCCACAGCAAATGAAATACTGTGTTGCTTAACTCAGAAATCAGGTCCTTAAGACATTTCCCTCCAAATAGATTTGCAATTAGAATCCAAGGCATTTCTGTACTTTAAAAAATACTGTATTTCTGTTTTATCCCTTAAAGTAACATGTTAGATGGTTATGAACACAGCAGGTACGCAATAAGAAATTGTCAATTTATACTCTGTGCTCTGTAAGCAGCTCAGAAATTTTAAAGTATTTTGAACAGACTGGGCACTGGTGGCTCATACCTATAATCCTGGCTACTCAGGAGGCTGAGATCTGAGGATCATGTTTGAAATAAGCCAGGGCAGGAAAGCCTATTAGACCTTTTTCTGCAAAAATTAACTGAAAGCCAGAAATGGAGCTGTGGCTCAAATGATGGAGTTCTAGCTTTGAGCAAAAAAGCTCAGGGAGCACACCCAGACTCTGAGTTCAAGCACCACAATTGACAGAAAGAAAATAAAAGTACTTTTCTTTAATCATCAGTATTTGCACTTAATCACAGAAGTTCTTACTTTAGTGGTTCTTGTTAGTTGTTTATATGAATTATTCATATTATGACTAGAATGGCATCAAAGATAAGTGTTTATAATAGTTGGGAATAGGCTATAAACCTCACTAAATTTCCCAGGTAAATATCTAAAGACTTATTTTCATACTTAGAGATTTCCTTTCTGCCCAAATAACAGCCCCAACTCCTGTTTTGTGATCCTCTGAAAGATATATAACATTTAACTCAAAATTAATAATCTGTTTCAAAAATGTATTTTTCAAAAAATAATTATTGAAATATACTTCATAAATGTAGCAGTAATCCTTGACATCTTCACCAAAATAGAACAATTAAAGCTAATTACTCTTATGTATGGAACATGGAAGTGAGGTACCGAATAAGCAGAAAGACTCACTACCATACAGTCACACATGAGTAAGCGTGCAGACCTCTAAAATGGTAGTGGCTAGTCAGACCACTTCTAAAACAAAAATGGCCAATCCGATCACTTCACAGATTTAACATGAGGTCTGAGCACAGTCTCATTGATTCTCCATTAACAATTCAATTCCTAAAAAACTAACTGCATCTGATAGATGACGAAATCAATTAAACTGAACAAAAATGAAGTTTGTGAGTTAATGGATTTGGTATAATAAACATTCACAATAACTGAATTCATTTTCTAGCATTTTTACACTCTAATCATGGAAAATACATTTTGTGGAAATTGTTCTTACTGAGAAAAAGCTCAAACTTCTCATATAAACAAAGTCTTATGGACTTTCATATCTATTTATCACTGAAATGTACAAAAAGGAAATGGTCCTAATAGAATACAGTAGAATCCTTTCCTTGCCTGTCCTAGTTTGCTTTGAAGGAAAATGATGCCAAGTTACAGGCATCAGACTTATTTCTAAATCAAGTGGTAGAAGTTATGAGCATGAGATTATAATTCCCCTGCATATCCAAAATCCTTGCAATACACAGAGATGTACTTTTAAAAATCATTCATTTGAAATAGAAAAATCAAAACCCAAAGTAGAAATCATATATTTAAGGATCTACTTGTCCTTTTACATGAGTGAGTTTTGAATTTCTAAGGCAGATATACACGAATTGTGAAAACATAGTATTTATCAAAATTACAAAATTACAGGCATGTATTTACATAGAGAAAGCAATCATCTTTGGATTTACTCAAGCACATTCAAACTGGTAAACCAGGTGAACCGGGCCTTCACCTTCCAAATTCCTACAAGCTAATCCTTTCAATGATAATACACTTAGTTACTTTTCCAGCAAAAATACAAAGAAAATCTGTGCCACCACTGTGCCAAAAACTATGATTCCTTTAAATTCATTTTTAAAAGTTTTAATTACACAATAAAAATTTTTCATCTCCAAATATTCTCATATTTTCAAAAATTATACCAGTAAGCATATGAATAATTTGAACTTTGATGAATGATCCTATTTTTACCTAAAGATAATAAGCCTTCCCAACCCTATACTTGCCTTTCCTCCATCTCTTTTTAACATTAAGAATTCCAAAGCTGGACACAGTAGTGTACATCTGTAACCCCAGCACTGCAGAGGTAGAGCAGGAGGATTGTAAGTCCCAGGATAGGCTGGGCTACATACCAGCCTGAGCTACAGAATGAGATATTGGCTCAAAATTCCCCAAGAGTTTGGGTTTGGAGCTGTGACACAGTTGGTAGAGTGCTCCTCACGGACTTTTTGAACAACAGTCACAGGCTCGCTGGTGTACAACACCAGCACAGCAGGGACACCTGGGCCTGAATACACGCCCCTCTCACAGAGGAGGCGCAGAGTCTGCGGGCACCAACCCGGCCCAGACACTTGAACCAACTGAGGTCCATGCATACCGCCCCCCACAGCAGACTTGCAGAGGGCACAAGCACCCTCCAACAACTCGGGGCAGCATGTCCCCAAAGGAAGCACTAGAGTGCACATGCACATGCCCTTCAGGGGGCCAGTGTGGGCCAGCATGCTAGCCCTCCAGCAGGAGGATCTCCTGGCCAACCCTCCGAGGGAGGGCACAGGCAAGCAAGCTGCAACACCCGCTCTGACAGGCACACCCCGCTCAGGTGTGCAGGCCCCCCAGTGACAGTGCTGCTTTGATAGGCTCACTTCGCACAGGTGGGTTGGCCACCCCTCCATAGCAACAGCTGCTCTGATAGGAGCAATCCACACAGGTGGGCAAGCCGCCTCTCAACAGCAAATCTCAATCTGAGAGGTGAGCTCCTCTGACCAAGGTACCGAGTGGAAAAAAGAACCAAAGAAGAGAAAAGCCTCCACACCATGCTGAATCAGCGACCCTCAAACCCCCACCAGGGGCCTGCTAGGGTCAGCACAACATAGCTGCAGGACACTATCCTGCAGAGAAAGACACAGAACCTATTCACCCCCAAGTACAGTGAGGATGACCACCCCGGCAAGAACCAAGACAGTCATGCTCACCCATTGGGCAGTAAGGTTCAACAGCCAAACTCAAACCCAGAGCCAGGACAAACAGAAGTCTCCCACTGATGGACCAGTGGGAACCAGCACAAAGCCAACCCAAGGAAGCTACCTACAGATCTCTAGGTGCACAAATCACAAAGAAATATCACAAATTATATGAAAGGGCAAACCAACTCTCCAGCTACAAAAAGCAGTACAACCGAAGAGGAGATAGAGAATAAAAAAGCAACTGAGGCTATGAGAGAAGAAATGATGGAAAACCACAAGAGTGAAATCAGAAAACAAGTCCAGGAGTTTAGAATGGAAGTCTTGAAGGACCTTCAGGAAACCAAGAAAGAAATGGAAGCAAAAATGGATACAGTGCAAACCTCCCGTAAAGACCTTAACATCCTGAGAAGCAAAATGCACGAAAAAATAGAGTTAAAATACAACTCTTTAATGGAAGAAATTTTCATGAGCAGAGCTGATCTGGCAACTATAAATAGCTCCCTGACATCCATAAACTCCACACTTGAATCCACAGCACGAAGAATTGACCATATTGAATCCAGAATCTCTCTCTTGGATGATGATGCAGCTGACAAGGACCAGAAAATTACCACACTCCAAGAAACGGTAAAGCTCCAGGGCAGACTAATCCAGGAGCTAGTGGACAAAGACAAGAGCATAATTGGAATAGAAGTAGGAGCCGAATACCAGAGCAGAGGGCTTCAACATATTTTCAATAAAGTGATTGCAGAAAACTCCCCCAATCTCACCAGGAACCTCACCCAGGTAACCAAAGCCTATAGGACACCTGGCAGACCAGACCCTAGAAAATCCTCGCCCAGGCACATAATAATCAAGACTTCAGATCTCAAGAATAAAGAGCAAATTTTGAATGCAGCCAAAACAAAGAAAGAAATTTATAACAATGGGAAAAGGATTCGAATAACAGATCTCTCCACACAAACCTACCACGCTAGAAGAAAATGGAAGAACACCATCCAAGTCCTACAGGCCAACAGTTGCCAACCCAGAGTAAGATACCCAGCAAAGCTAGAATTCATATTTGAGGGAAAAACCAGATCTTTCCATAGCACAGAGGATCTAAAGGAGTATGTGAATAAAAAACTAGCCCTACAGTGAATTCTAAGAAGGGAACCTCACCCAATAAAAACGTACAGGACACACAGACAGAAACAGAAGGAAATTACAATAGCCAGAGCCCAACAGAAAGAGCAGCTCACTAAAGACAAGAAAAAAAGAGAGGAAAAACAGGTGAACAGGAAAATGGAAGGGGAAAACACACTCTTATCCTTGATCTCTTTGAATATAAACTGTATAAACTCCCTGATAAAGAGGAGCAGACTGGCAGAGTGGATTTGCAAACAAAAAGTTGCCATCTGTTGTCTGCAAGAGACCCATCTTACAGCAAGGGATACAAACAGGCTCCGAATGAAAGGATAGAGCAAGATCTTCCAAGCAAACGCACCTACCAAAACGGCAGGTGTAGTGGGCTGGGGATATAGCCTAGTGGCAAGAGTGCCTGCCTCGGATACATGAGGCCCTAGGTTCGATTCTCCAGCACCACATATACAGAAAACGGCCAGAAGCAGAGCTGTGGCTCAAGCGGCAGAGGGCTAGCCTTGAGCGGGAAGAAGCCAGGGACAGTGCTGTCCCTGAGCTTTTGCACTCAAGGCTAACACTCTACTAGTTGAGCCACAACTCCACAGACTTTTTCAGTGTTAACTGGAAATAAGGGTCTCACAGAGTGCTAGACTTGAGCAAAGAGCAGCCAAGGACAGTGCTCAGGCCCTGAGTCCAAGCCCCAGGACTGGCAACCAGCCAAACAAACAAGCAATAGTATCACAGATGTTTTTCCCCCAGCTGGATTTGAACCATGATCTCAGATTTCAACTACCTGAGTAGCTAGTATAGCAGGCCCTACCTCAGATACTATTTTTTAAATTGTTCTTATAAAAGTGATGTACAGAGAGGTTGCAGTTACATAAATAACTTTTTAAATACCAGTATAAATAGCAAGTAAATTTAATGTTAAAGTAGAATTTACAGCTTTTCTCCTAAGGAAGAAAACAAAGCCCAAGTTATTTTGTGCAGAACTATAGTTCTTACCTAGGGAGTATTTTTTTTTCTTTTTGGTCAGTGCTGGCGCTTGCACTCAGGGCTTGATCACTGTCCTTGGCTTCCTTTTGCTCATGGCTGATACTCTCCCACTTGAGCCACAGTGTCACTTCTGGCTTTTTCTGTTTATGTGGTGCTGAGGAATCGAATCCAGGGCTTTGTGCATACTAGGCAGGTACTCTACCCCTAAACTACATTCCCAGCCCTAGGGAGTATTTTTTTAGATGAAAAGAACTACTTGGATGAAGATAGGAATGGATTTCAGAATGAAAATTTGGTGAGGCTCCTATATAAATGTCTTATAGAGGGCCAGGAGTTTGGCCTAGTGGCAGAGGGAGCATGCACAAAGCCCTGGGTTTAATAACTTGGTATCACATACACAGAAAATGCCAGAAGAGGTGCTATGGTTCAAGTGGTAGAGTGCTAGTACAACAGGCAGAAAGAACAGACCCTGTCTCTCCCAAGTCGCTCTATAGACTGTGGGTAGAGCCGGTCAGATCTGGTTGAGTCAGCTAGAGCAGTAGTAGAAGCACATTCCCTGCTCATGGAGACGTGACCCATGGGCACGTCTGCCTGGCTTGCCAGCCACGAGCTGTCCATGCTCCCTACACTCCCCTGAGGGACCAATTGGTGCCCACCACAAGTGCCTTACATCAACTCCCCACTTGGTGATTGGCTGGGGAGGACTCAGGAGGTTGGGATGCTGGCGTTATATAATTCCTGATCTGCGCAACAATAAACAAGACCTTCTTAAGCTTGTCCTCCCGGTGTGTAGTACGTGTGCACCTCATTCACGCTTACCTCCTGCCACAGATCTAGCCCTACAAGTGGCGCCCAATTGGGGCTTGAGTGTTTTTGGCAGATGGACAGTCTAGTGCAAGGTAACTGCCTCCATGGGCAACCTTCCCCCTGTAGCATGAAAGCCTCAATCTCAATGAGAGCAGTTGTTGTCCTGCTTTGGAGTAGGCAGATAAAAGTATCAGAAAAGAAAGCTAGTTTGATATGGGAAATAGTGAGTGCACTGTGCCCATGGATTGACTCCAAGGCCATCTGGGATCCAGACAGCTGGACCCGTGTCCTTCAGGCGGCTTGTAAAAAGTCCACGAAGGCGCTGAGCTGCCCTTAACTTTTTACTCTATTGTAGTAGCCATTCAAGCCTGTCTGTCAGGGAGAGAGGATGGGGAAACTCTGCAGGCGTTCAATGCCTCACTGTGAGAGGAAACATGCAGAAAATGGCAGAGCTACTCAGGCACTTCTGTCTTCTTGTGACGCAACACACAAGTCCAGTAAGAATGCGGATAAACAACAACTTCCGCCATCTTGTGACCCAGAGGGCAGACCAGCTATGCTTGCTAAAACCCCTCCCACACACTATCAATCCCAGGAAATCTCCCCAACTGCTTCTTTTGGCTGTTTAGGCCAACCTGGGAAATCCTCTCAGGGAACTTTACATCCTTGGTGGACATATCCAACTTTGCCCAAGAAGGAGAACCCGTTGTTCCCTCTGTAATACAACTGTTTACGGCCCCACCAGCTACAGTGGTGGTGGCATCCAATCCCATGGACGAGCCCCTGTTCGCGCTCCTGGTGAACGTTCACCGAACCGCCGCACGGCCCAATCTATGGCACCCCCATGACCCGAAGGTGCTTGACAAATATCAGACCGCTGTTAGGGAGGATGAGCTACACTCTCCATATGCTCAGCAGATGCTCCAAACCATTAGCATCGATCTTAATTGCCCCCATGATTAGAAGTGCTTAATGTGCACAGCCCTATCATCGGGGGACTTCCTTTTATGAAAGGCTGCCTTTTATGATAAATGTGAACAACAAAGCATACGAAATCTCGCTGCTGGGGGCCACAATGCTAACATGGCGCACCCTGATTGCTTAACGGGGAGGGGCCTTATGCGTCTCCCATTGCACAAGCAGCAGTGCCCCCGCAGTACTTTGACCAAGTATGCCTCTGTGCATTACAGGCTGTTTCCTCAGTCCCTTATAAAGAAGGGGACAAACAACTAAAAACACTCATACAATGGACCAACGAACCTTTCACTGACTTTGTTGCCCATGTTCAGGAGGCAGTGGCCCAGAAGGTATCCCATGCTGAAGCCTGAGACACACTAGCCAAGACCCTGATATGGGAGGTGGCCACACAAGAATGTAGAAAAACCATTGCCCCTGATCGAAATGGGGAGATCACTGATTGGATCTTCGCCACCAAAGATTTGAGGACATCAACTCATCCTATGACTGCCTTGCACAGGCTTTCGCCTCTATGACTGCCAACATTTGCACGTTCCCCTAGTGGCACCACGGGAACCGGACCTTGTTGGGGATGAGGCAGGCTGGCCATTTTAAGAAGGATTGTCCATCACTCCAGGGCTCACCCAAGAGAAAACAACCCCTTTCCGTGTGTCCTAAATGCAAGAAGAGTTTTCACTGGGCCTCCGAGTGCCGCTCTAAGCTTCAGCCTTTAAACTAGATAAGGGGCAGTCCTCAGCCCCTACCCCAAGAGGACAATGGCAACAGCCACCCCCCCACCCAGGTGTTATGGTCTATCCCTATCCACAATGGAAAAGCTAGAATGGAACTTAAAGTAAATGGAACAAAATTTAAAGGTATCATTGATACTGGAGCTGACTGTATGGTCCTTAGGAAGGACGAGGATGAAGGGTTAGGATGGAACCTAGCTCCCGGCCCCTGTCTACAGGGTGTCGGTGGAAAAGCTGCCTCCCTCCAGGTCCAGTGACCTGTGAGATGGGAAGACGATGATGGGGCCAGCGGGGCTTTTAAACCTCTTGTCGCCCCTGGCCTTCCATGCAATCTTTGGGAAAGAGATGTTCTTACTAATATGGGTACTGTGCTGACAACGGATGGTAGGGCTTTCTATGAGGACATCATAACAGATCAAGCCGTTAATCACCCACAGTACCCCCCAATTCTAATAGCCACTGTTGTGCGAACAGAGCCAATCCCAATCCAGTGGGACACCAGCAAACCCATTTGTGTTGAACAGTGGCCTATTTCCCCCGAAAAGCTCCCCCACTCCAGGCTCTAGTGGAGGAGCAACTTAAAAGGGGACACATAGAACCTAGCACCAGCCCCCACAATTCCCACATTTTTTATCCAAAAAAGAGCTCGAGGGAAATGGAGAATCCTCTATGACCTATGTTCCATTGATAGTCATATAAAAAAGATGGGAACGCTTCAACCCGGACTGCCACACTCTTCCGCAATACCCAAAGGTTGGCATGTTACCATTATTGACATCAAGGATTGCTAGTTTTCCATCCCCTTACACCCTAAAGATAAGGATATTTTGCCTTCTCAGTGTGGGAAACTGTCACTACCCACCCGTCGATATCAATGGAAATTTCTCCCTCAAGGAATGAAAAATAGCAGTACACTATGTCAGATGTATGTTGTCCATGCTATCAGGCCTTTGCTTTCTAAGTGCTTTTGCGTCCATTATATGGACAACATTTTATTGGCACATAAAGATGCTACCACCATGCAAGCCTGTTTAATGCAACTTAAGGAAAAACTTGCAGTGCTTGGCCTCCATATCGCCCTTGAAAAAATTCAAATCAAAGCCCCTTATGCCTATCTTGGATACCATTTAGATCAAGCAATCACCCCAAATTGGCCTAGTATTGTTATTAAACCCCAATATACTTTAACTGAACTACAACAGTTATGTAGACATATCAATTGGGTACACGATTTTATGCGTCTCCCTACCCAACAGCTCCAACCCTTGTTTCAGTTACTTCAGGGACCCTCTGACCCAGCCTCTCTTCGTATACTTTCCCCTGATGCTCAGTGAGTCCTACAACAGGTTGCTGACTGATTATGGTCAACCCCCTTGGTGTTTTTAGATGTCACTCAAGAAATCACCCTGATTATAATAAATAATAATGGCCTGATGGCGGCGCTGACACAAAGCCAAGGTATATTACAGTGGCAAGGTGTATACCTTGCCACTTCTCAATTACCAAAAATTAGCATGCCCATTACCATGCTGTGCAACCTGGCCATCAAAGGCGTGGAGCGATGCTGTCAAACTTATGACCGATTCCCCGACAGTCTTATCTGGCCCATTGGAAAGACAATCTTTGATTTCCTCACGACTGAAGAGGAATTAGCCTTACAAGTCATCTGCTACTACTTTAGCATTGATAATCACATGCCCCAAAACCCCATTTGAAAGTTACCCAAGAGCTCCCGCTTTCATGGATATGCCCTACCCTTCCCAAGGGGCAACCCATCCCTCAAGCCATTGTGGTTTTTACAGATGCTAGCAAGACTATGTATGGATTTTACAATGCCAATGCTAAAAAATATATGCTTCAGCAACATTCCCTGTCTGTTCAAGCTGCTGAATTACTGGCCATATTACTTGCCCTTACATCCTTTCCCAATGAACCTCTTAATATTTTTTCTGATAGTCTATATGCTGTACAAACTGTCGCCATTCTTCCTGGGGCCTTATTAAGGGATGATGGTCAGGATGTATCACAGATAATGTACAAGATTCAGACTGTACTAGACAATCGTGCCCAGCCCTGGTACATTCAACACATTAGATCTCATACTAACCTCCCTGGCCCCCTAGCTACTGGTAATGAAGCTATTGACCATGTTGTCACCCCAACCGTGTTACTCACCAATACATCCATGGACCAGGCCCGAGAGTTACATCATCGCTTCCACTTACCAGCAGCTACTATCAAACAGTTATTTCCTGATTTGATGCACCAACAATGCAAACACATGATTCGGTCCTGGTCCTCCTGTGTACCTCTCTTACCCTTAGGACTGCTACAACCCATGGGAACAAATCTGCGGGGCTTTAGGCCTAATGGCACGTGGCAAATGGACATAACCCATATTCCCCAATTTGGCAAACAAAAATACGTCCATGTATGCATAGATACATTCTCAGGCTTTATAACAGCCTTATCCCTACTGGTAAAACAACAAGGCACGCCATCAAATCACTTTTACACGCCATTACAATTATGGGCATTCCTTGGACCCTTAAAACAGACAATGGATGCCATGAAATTCTCCATTAATTTTTCTTTGCCTCCTCACGCTCTACAATAATTGATTGAAGAAATTCAAACTTTCATTTATCATGTTTATCAGTAGACTTTGTAAAGCTTTTTGGGGATTCTCTTCTATGTCTTTGATTGACTGCTCTGCTTCCTGCTTGTTTTGAGTGGGGGATAAGACTTCATTGTTTGCCATCTTTCTTGTGTTTCTTCTGCCCATTTGAATTGGGGATGCCAGTCTACCAGTACCTTTGAGCACCGTTTAAGACCCAAACCAGCCCTTACCAAACACTGTTGTGTAAATCTTACAAGTTCACAATTATGTACAGATACCCTGTATACCTGTCTATAAAATTAGATTTGGTGATCCTAAAGAATACAATTTCAATATAACAACTGATCCTGGGCCCTGTATTCAGTAGATCCTTATATATCACCTTGCACCAAAATCAATTCCAAATGGATTAAAGACCTCGAAATCAAAACAGACACCCTGAAAACACTAAAGGAAGGAGTAGGGGAAACACTTGGGCTCCTTGGTGCAGGATGGAACTTCCATAACAAAGACCCAGAAAGGCTACAAATTAAAGAAAGGTTGGACAAATGGGACTGTATCAAACTGCAGAGCTTCTGCACGGCATAGGACATAGCTTGCAAGATAAACAGAAAGCCCGCAGACTGGGCGAAGATCTTTACTGGCCATTCAACGGACAAAGGCCTCATACCTAAAATATATGCAGAACTAAAAAAATTACCTTCCTCCAAAACAAAACCGCAAAGAACCAACAGTCCGCTCATCAAGTGGGCTAAAGACTTACAAAGAGACTTCTCTGATGAGGAAATGAGAATGGCCAAGAGACATATGAAAAAGTGCTCTACATCACTGGCCATAAAAGAAATGCAAATCAAAACTACATTGAGATTCCATCTCACCCCAGTAAGAATGTCATATATCAAGAAAACTAGCAATAACAGTTGTTGGAGGGGATATGGCCAAAAGGGAGCCCTACTTCATTGTTGAGGGGAATGTAAACTGGTTTAGCCACTCTGGCAAGCAGTATGGAGATTCCTCAGAAGGCTAAATGTAGAACTCCCCTATGACCCGGCAACCCCACTTTTGGGTATTTATCCAAAAAACCACAAACAAAATCACAGTAAAGCCACCAGCACAACAATGTTCATTGCAGCACAATTTGTCATAGCGAGATTCTGGAACCAACCCAGATGCCGCTCCATAGACGAATGGATCAGGAAAATGTGGTACATATACACAATGTAATTTTATGCCTCTATCAGAGAGAATGATATTGCCCCATTTGTAAGGAAATGGAAGGACTTGGAAAAAATTATACTAAGTGAAATGAGCCAGACCCAAAGAAACATTGACACTATAGTCTCCCTTATTGGGAATAATTAGAACAGGTTTAGGCAATTCACAGCAGAGGATCACAAGAGCCCAATAGCTATACCCTTATGATAACATAAGATGATGCTAAGTGAAACGAACTCCATTTTATGGAAATGATTGTTATATCACAGTTGTAACTACTTTCAACATCCTATGTGTATCTGTAGCTTCTACTATTGATGATGTTCTTGTATCTCCTTCTTATGATTGTATCTACACTATCTCTGTAATCTTATCTGAGTATATTGGAAACCATGTATACTGGTATTAGAACTAGGAAATTGAAAGGGAATACCAAAATTGAGAGACACAGGGTAAAAAAAGAGAAACAACTACAAAAGCAATACTTGCAAAACTGTTTGGTGTAAGTGAACTGAACACCTCAGGGTGGGAAAGGGTAAGGGGGAGGGGGAGGGGGGTATGAGGGACAAGGTAACAAACAGTAAAAGAAATGTATCCAATGCCTAACATATGAAACTGTAACCTCTCTGTACATCAGTTTTATAATAAAAACTTTAAAAAACCAGACAATGGCCCTGCTTACGTGTTCAGACAGTTTCATGAATTTTGTGCCCTTTGAAACATTACACATCAAACAGGTATTGCATATAACCCACAAGACCGAGCCATTGTTGAACGCAGTCACAAGGAAATCAAGGCCCTTCTTTTAAAAGAAAAGGGGGAAATAGAGGGGCTAGGGCTTAAAGATCCCCAAACACAATTAAATTATTGTCTTATAGTGAAAATATTTTTGACATTTACACCCACCACATGCGGGTCCCCCGTGGCCCTACATTGGGGACTCATGAGAGCACCTACTCCGGTCCTTTTGGTTAGATAGAGAGACCCCATTACAAGAAGGTGGGAGGGCCCTGCTCCCCTAATGGCACAAGGGAGAGGATTTGCTTGTATCTTTCTAGACATGAGCGATAAACCTGTTTGGATTCCAGCTCGAGATGTCCGACCAACCGTCACCACCTATGAATGAGATGTGTTGCCTATGCTTGGACAGCCCGAGGAGGAGAAGACGCAGACCTCGAGGTAGAGCCCATGCCATCACCTGGGGAGATCTAGAGGGCTAGGTAGAACAGGCTCAAGCTATGGCCCCGGACCTAAACCCGGAGCATGGTACTCTATTCCTCCTGATGTGTGCCATTATTACAGCCAATTCTCAATCTGCTGCAGGGCAGGGTAAGATAACGCTAGTGCCCAGCCCCCAGATCTTGATGATGGTGGGGGAAGATACCACCATCTTCCCTCAAATGCTTTCTTCCAACAGCACAGTTGGCCTCCCCTTCTTGGCGGATGCCCTATGGCATAAAAAACCAAACCTCACTTTTGGATGGGTAGAGGCCATCTCTTTTTGCTTTTCAAACGAGTCAGTAAGACAGTTGGATGGCTGTACTATCCCCCTTGCCAAAGTGACTCATGGGACAGGAGGGTAGAACTATAAGGGACCCTACCCTATTTGCCCCACAGGAAAAAATTGCACTCAGGCTACTGACATACCTTTCCATAAGCAGCTGTACCCACGCAGGGAGTTTAATAGTTTGGGCAATGTTTCCACTCCTCTTGAGGAATTAGTGATTAGTTTTTGTGCCAGCTTCTGGCAAGGCAGGATGTTTGGGAGCTTCACTTTGTCCCTAAGCCCGGCTATATACAACGGGTCTGAGGAGAATCCCAAATCTCAAAAGCTAGAGGAGTTTTACCACTCTTCAGGGGGATGATTGGGGGACCTAGGACCCCCCATGCCAATCCTTTGTTCATCACATTCCTGCCTGGACCTGTCCCCCTTTCTATTGGCCAACACTTGTCGCAGCAACTGCTCCGCATGCGACCAAATGTCAAGGATGGTGGTGATTAGAGCCCCGTTCTTTTTTGTCTAGGAGACAATTCCTCTCACACCTGTACCCTCAGTAATCACTGGCAACCAAATGACACATATCCTTTTGCAGGCTTGGTGCGTGTTCCTTGTTTATTGTTTTGGCTACTAATGACTCAGTTTTCCCAGGTTCAATTGGTTTGTCCACACCCTAGGAGAGCAATAGATCATTGCGATTGTGTGGGCGATCATCACTTCAGTGGCTTCCGCTACCACCGCTGCTATATCGTTGTCCCAGAGTGTGTCCACCATGCATCAGGTAAACCAGCTCAACCCTCAGCTGTCATCCATACTGTTGCAGCATTTGCAAGTTGCCAATCATCTTAAAGGAGGCCTTCTTGTGCTTCAGCAACAAATAGATTTGCTCCAGGAACAGATTACATTTCTTCGACTGCAACAAGGAGGACTGAGTAATGCTATGACTACTTCTATCAGCTTTCCACCCCCGTGCCCAACGTCACTGAACTTAGTGACTACATCCAAGGCCCTTGGTCCCTTAAGTACTTAAACTTTACCCAACACTTACTGCATATTACCTGCCTGAATACATACCACAATACAGCTTATTCCCACTGCCTCCTTTTTAGAAGATGTGCTTAAAAAGTTACAGCAGTGGATTTTGCCATCCTCTCTGGTTATTTGGGGAGCCCTTCTGCTATTAGGGCTTATTCTTCTGGGAATTATTAAATGCTTGCACTCCCGGCAACGACGCCTCCAACAACAGGTCACAATAATTACGGTCCTTTTAAAAGAAAAGGGGGAATTTGTGGGTAGAGTCGGTCAGATCTGGTTGAGTCAGCTAGAGCAGCAGTAGAAGCACACTTCCTGCTCATGGAGTCGTGACCCACAGGCACGTCTGCCTGGCTTGCCAGCCACGAGCTGTCCATGCTCCCTACACTCCCCCGAGGGACCAATCGGTGCCTGCCACAAGTGCCTTACATCAACACCCCGCTAGGTGATTGGCCGAGGAGGACTCAGGAGGTTGGGGTGCTGGGGTATATAATTCCTGATCTGTGCAACAATAAACAAGACCTGCTCAAGCTTGTCCTCCTGGCGTGTATTCTGTGTACGCGTCTTTCACGCTTACCTCCTGCAGGAGATCTAGCCCTACAATACACTTAGAGATATCTTGCAGAATAAAAAAAAGACAAAATATGATACATAAAAGTGAAAAACTGAGATTTCTTCTCAACTTATAAGCTCAGTAACAGGTTAAGTTCTTAAACCTTTATTTTTGAATGAGACAATAACTATTTTATGATAAAGTGGTATTTATCTTACAGAATACAGTCTCATATTTATGCCCGGGTTGGCCTAGACCGTTAGCCGCCTAGTTATGCTTCCCATGTAGCTAGGATAACAGGCATGTAGTTGAGATGGGGACTCCCTAACTTCTTGGCCAGGTGGGTCTCAAACTATCATCCTCCTAATCTCAGTCTGAATGTCCCTGGAATCCAGGCATGAGAGACACTGGGACCAGTCCCAAGCATATTTTCTTCATCATATTTTATTGCCAAATCTAATTCCCTGAGCTCTCTAATCAGCCAGTGTTTACTGTACATTGCTTTAAATATATCTACTATTGAACACCTAACATGCTCAAATTACAGTTACAACAAAGGCTGTGAAATATGAAATAGCATTCCCTAAGAATTAAGAGAATAATGTTTTCACAAATCAGCTGGACTGAAGATACCTCAGTGGTAGAGCACTTGCCTATTTTGCACAAGGTCCTGGGTTCAATTCTTAGCACCATGAAAGAAACCTAAAAAACACATATGTGAGGCTACATAATCAAATGCACAAGGCTTTATTTTTTTTTAAAAAAAAGGACAGATTACACTGAAAAAGAAACTGGGAAGAGGGCAAAAGATGAGGTAAGCTGGGTGGTGGTGACCCACACCTGTATTCCTAGCACACACACACACACACACACACACACACACACACACACACACACAGATGACAGTTCGTCAAGTGTGGTAGGTCAGACATCGCATCCTATCTACTTAGAATCCTGAGATCCAGAGGATTAGGATTCAAAGCCAGCCCATGACTCCTGTCCTAGGTGAATGATGAAGTCGCTATTTGGCCAGGGGGAGGTGGGGAGCATCTGCTAGAGCTGTAACTCTGCCCACAGACCACATCCCAATATTCACAAGAAATTGTAGTCAAGCAATTTGATTTAGCTTGTTAAAAGTACAGGTATATTATTTACAAGTCAGGATGATGACATTCATGACAATCCACTTATTTTATTTCTAAAAGTTGAATACAGTCTTAAGCTGGCAATTCTCTGTCTAGGTTCCAGTATTAGGGATTGAACAAAGGGGCTCATCTTCTCAGGTTTTTCACTCATGTGACTCCAGTTCTAGCTTTTGGATGGTCAAGTGAGTATAAAAGCCTTGTAGGATTGTGTGTCTGGGCTGGCTTCAAACCTAGATCCTGAGATCTCAGCCTCCTCAGTAGCTAGGATTATAGGTAAGAGCCACCAGCTCCCAGCTGTGCCACACTTTTTAAACATTTACTTTATCTGTGATTTCACATTGGCTATGCCAACTTTCCCATGTGTTTATGTCCTTGCTGGTCTAGCTTCTCTTGTAACCAACAGATAACTTTTTAGCCAGTTGATCAGCACAGTTTATTGAGCCAGTCAGTCAACACAGTTTATTCTCCTTTTGTATGTGCACAAGGTGACCCACCTAGGGAAGCCTTGTGAGTGCTGCTGTCTGTGCCACAACTTGTAGTGAGGAGGCCAAACTGCCATGGAACTCACCTCCAGGCAGAGGCAGTGACTCAGCACCATACCCTCCCACATCCACAGGGCATGCTAAGAGCATGCAGACATAATGGTGCAGCCTAGTTCCACATCCACCTACCTATAGAATGGAATTCATAAGGATATCCTGTCTCTAAATAATGGGGACTCTAAGGGGAAGATGGTAACTGGTCTAGTAAACAAAGGTCTACTGTGTAAAAGAGCTCATAAATTTCTCAAATCCCTCTTCTTTTTAGGCCAAGTCTGTCAAATATTGGACCAGATCTCCTTCCTACCTTTTCTTATCTTATCATCACCAACTAAACACTTCTTATTTGTAAACTAGTTGAGATCGAATCCCACTCATGGTAGGAACTGTGGACCTTTTATTTATTTTTACGTGTGTGTGTGTGTGTGTGTGTGTATGAAAGAGAAATAGATGGTTGGGGATCAAACCCAAGACCTAATAATACATGCTTGCAAGTCCTCTACCACTGGGCTACACCCCTAGCCCAGAACTACATGTATTTATTCAATAAATCAAACTAAATTCTACAAATACTCCTAGTCATTATTCCTATGATGCATTATCTCTGGAAGGGATTGAATAGTCTGAATAAACATGGGCTTGGGGTTTGGAATGCCACTGGGTTCCTACCAACATGTAAATGTGTTTAAAAATGAAAGCCTGTCAATCTAAATCATATACGGTTGTTATAAGTCATGGCTCAAGTGGTAGAGTACTTGCCTAGCATGCTCAAGGCTTAGATTCAAGCAGGAGGAAACAGGAGGAAAGCCAGGATCCAGGGGTTTAACTCTGTAATCCTACATACTCAGGAGGCTGAGATGTGAAGATTGAGGTTCAAAGTCAGTCTGGGTAGACACTTATCTCTAATTAACTGACAAAAGGCAGAAGTAGAGGTGTGGTTACAGTGACAGAGTGCCCCCCCCCTTGAATGAGAAAGCTGAACAAGAGCACAAGACCCTATGTTCAAGCTCCAGTACCAGCACACACACATTAACCCCTCCCTCCAAAAAAAACCCACCTCATACAACTTGAGAAGTACCCAAGAAGAGCAAGTTGCACTCACTGCTACCTGCTACCTAATGCTCAATTCTAGCATCCAGTCTCTCTTCCTCTTTCCTATGATTCCCCAGCTCTAAACTGGAACACATACACCTCTCTTTCCAAACTTATTGTTTCCTTATTTACAAATGCCTCTCTACTCTTGAGACATCTTTCCTGTTCTTAAGCCATTCAGAACTGTGACACTGGTTACTTTTCCTACCCTTAATCCTTAACAGTTAGATGTCTCACACCACATATATTTGATTTAAAATGTGGTAAAACCAAAACCTAGCTAAATAGTAAAAACAACAACAGATAAAGCAAAGATAAAACATGTAGAAACTGATAAAGGTGGTTACTTCAGAAAGAGCTGAGTTTTTTTGATCGCTGGATTGATTATAGACAGTGGTGTTGTTCAAATGAACTGGTGCCACCCTGTTCAAAAGAATCAAAAGGTATGGCCAATGTAAAATGTGTTTGTACATGAACATCAGGTTATTTTCTCTAACAGACAAATGTTCTGGGGAGTTCTGCTGGTGCCATTTTGACTTTTCCTTTCGGTAATAGATCTGTGTAACAGTAGATTCTGATTAGATGGAATCATATTTGCCTGTGTAGATCCTGTAAGATTTTGTATACAGATGTTTCATACTTGTAGAAAATGGGAGAGGTTAGGTTGTTATTATAGCTATCAATTTTGTAAGTGGTAAACTGGCTAGAGTTCTAGTCTATTTTCTGATCCTAAAGTATTTGGCACTTGCTACTCACATTAACCCTATTCTAAGTTTTCCAAGACTGTCTTGGTCTTGGAGTGCTTTGCTTCCAGGTATCAACAAAAAGTAACAGAACATTTTTCCTCATGTGACAGAGTTTAGTAAATTCTTATCTTCTCTGAAGTCTACCATTTAATTAATAGCAAGAAAGATTATAATTTAAAAGAAGCTCAGTAGAATATTTGGATCTGGTCAATTTCATTAAAACACTTACAAAAAACTTCTCAGTGCCATTTGCTGCTCATTTTTACTACTACCATGAGGAATATACAGTAGGAAATTTAAATAGACAAAGTATTATCTTTTTTCCCTAGCACTTAGAATAGAATTGCTTTATAATATTTTGTGTTAGAATGAATGAAATGTTGTATTTTTTTTCAATGTTGTTATAACTAGAAGTTCCACATGTTGGGTCCAGCCACTCATTCCAATATGCCAATTAAGCCAAGTGTCAATGGCTCCTGCCAGTAATGCCAGTAACTCCTCAGGAGGAGATCTGAGGATTGCAGTTTGAAGTCAGCTCAGATGTAAATAGCCCAGGAGACTCCTATACCTAATTAATTACCAAAAAAGCTAACTGTGGAGCTGTGGCTCAAGGCAGAACCCTAGTGGAGTGTATCTACTATTTATCATCTATGTTTCCGCCATCTGATTGCTATAGGTTTAGGACTTAGTACACTCCAGTAAAAACAAGTTTCTTACAGCAGCAGTGCATTCAGCCATATTGTTAGAGGGTCTTCTGACATTATTAAACCTGTGGTATGTTTCTGTGGGCTCTGTTTGTTGGTTTATATCCTGTATTTCCTGGGGCTTGACCTTGGGGCTGGGGCACTCACTGTCCCTACCCAGGCTGGTTTCCAACCTTGATCCTCAGATCTCAGCCTCTTGAGTAGCTAGGGTTATAGGTGTGCGCACTGGCAATGGTTTTACATTTTGGGAACTATTCATGATCACTATAAAATTTTTTGCTTTACTTTTTTATCTTGGTATTACCTAGCTTGTTGTTTTATTTTATATGTGTTTGGGGGCAGGGGAGAGGTACATGCCAGTAATGAAGGTTGAACTCAGGGCCTAGGCCTAGGTGCTATTCTTTAGATTTGTGTTGCTCAAGGCCAGTGCGGTACCACTTACCATAAAACTCCACTTGCAAGAGTTTTTTGGTAGTTGGTTGGAGATAAAAGTCTTACAGACTTTCCTTCACTGGCTGGCTTTTAACTGCAGTCCTCAGATCTCAGAATTCTGAGTAAGTAGGGTTAAAGGCTTGAGGTACCCACTCAGCCTCAGTACTGATGTTTAAACATAAGGTTTCACAGTTCATAATCACCACTACCCCTTGAACCACTCCCCTCATCCCTTGGGTTTTTGTTTTTGTTTTTGTTTTTGTTTTTTACAAAAACTTCCCTAGCTACTTGTGGGGCAAAGATTGGAGGATACTTGTTCAAGGACAGACTGGGCATGAAAGTTCATAAGAGTACATACATATCAACCAATGGCTGAGCATGGTAGTACATGCCTGTTACCACAGTTACTAGGGAAGCATAAGAAGATCAATCAAAGACCAGGCTGGTCCAGGTATAATCAAGATTCTACCTCACAAATAATTGATGCAGAAAGGGACTGGAGGTATAGCTCAAGTGATAGAGCATCTGCCTGACAAATATGAGGCCCTAGTTAACACTCAAAAAAAGAAGTAAAAGAGAAGAAAGAAAGCCTTCCAGCACTTAAATATGGATATGGTCAGGCACAGTAGTACACAATCATATTCCCAAAATTTAGGAGGCAAAGACAGGCGGAGTTTAGTTTAAGGCCAGTCTGAGCTAAATCAAAAGACCCTGTCTCAAAAAACAAATTAACAAACAAAAATCTTGATATGGATTCAGGTCAGTGGTCCCCCCCCCCCGCCACAGCCCTTTGGATCGGCTTTTATAATAAAAGTTACATGCTCTTAGCCAAGGGAAATGACGGGTAATTGTAGCCTTATGCCTAGATTTCTGGTCATAAGACCAGCAAGGAGCCGATACTGATGCAAACGCACAAGAGTCTTTATTGCAAGCTCAAGCCTGGGCTCCTAACCATCACCGACGCAGGGGATCTGGATTGAGAGTCCCGACCCTCAGATAGCAGGGTTTTTATTGTGATTACAACAGGGGCAGGGTACTTCCAACTTGGCAGATACTTTATTGGATGGCATTTAGCAAGAAAGTCTTGTCCTATTTCTATTGGCTATCTACCCTTTCACTTATCTATTTTGGCTTTGATATCTAGAACTGGCTTCGATATCAGGAAGTGACAACAGGTGGTCACATAGCACTGATGCATGGGGTTAGTGCAGGGGGTAGAGCAAGTCACAAATGGGTTAAGCAAGAAATTTATAGAAGCAGAATTCTGCCGTCAGGCTGACCTTGTACCAACTTTATTTTAACAACTGCGACCATGATTTCCCATTACCACTAAGCAAGCTTGAGTGGGCAAAAACAATCCAGTACTCAATCATAAGTAAACCAACCTGACAGTTACCATGGCATTCCTACTATCATTATGGTTATTTCTATAGTCTATGACTATGGTCATTTTTACTGTCCGTTACCATGGTTGCTACCCAGGTATAGAAGTGAATAAGTGCTCCCTACATTTTTAAATGTCAAACTATAAGAAACTAGTCTCATGGGTGGGGTGCAGCCCTCTAGCATAGAGTCATCAGCAGGGTTTAAAAGCTGTTATAATTTTAACACTAAAACTTATATTTAGTTACTCTGGTTTTCAGGTCAGCCCTAACAATTACAAAGCTAAGGCCTTGTTGATCGGCCCCTTCTAGAGGAAACAGGCCAGTGGGCTGGTGACCTACTTGATGGAGACATGGAGCTGGAGGCATACAAGTACCCAGCTCCTAAGAAACTATGGTGAGATGTCCAATCAAGCTGTTCAACAAATGAACGTGGAGCTTAAGAAAGCCAAATCAAGCCAGAAGCAAGAGTTCATGCCTACAATCCAAGCTATTCAGGGAGCAAAGCTGAACAGGATCAGTTTGAGATCAGCCCAGGTGAAAAGTTAGCAAGATTCCCTTTCTTAGCAGATAAACTGGGCTTGGTGGTATACCTCTGTAATCCCAGTTATGTGAGAGGTAGTTGTGGATAGGATCATGGTCCAGGCCAGCCCCAGGCAAAGTTGTGAGAAACTATCTGAAAAATAAAGTTCAAGGCATAGCTCAGGTGGTAGAACACCTTGTCACAACTCCTAGTATGGTCAAAAAATAAAGTCAAACAAGGTACCAGTGGCTCATGCCTGTAATCTTAGCTATTCAGAAGGCCCAGATCTGAGTATTGCCCTTTGTAGCTAGCCTAGGCAAGAAAGCCTGTGAGATTGTTATTTCCAATAAACTATTCAATAAAAGCCAGAAGTGATGCTGTGGCTCAAGCAGTAGAACAATAGCCTTGAGCAAAAGAACATCAAGGACAATGCCCAGGCCCAGAGCTCAAGCCTCACAACTGGCAAACAAACAAAGAAAAAATAGTGTGATCAAACCAGGCACCAGTGGCTCAAACCTGCCTATAATCCCAGCTACTCAGAAGGCTGAAATCTGAAGATCAAAGTTGGAAGTTAGCCCAGACAGGAAAAAAAAAACACAACAAAATCTATGAGCCTCTAATCTCCAATTGACCAAAAAGAAATGGAAATGTGGCTCAAGTGGTAAAGCACCAGCCTTGAGCAAAGAAGCTAAGCAAGAGTGTAAAGACTTTGAGTTCAAGCTCTAACATGAGCAGCAAAACCACAAAAAAAAAAATGGTCATTAAAGCTGGCACAGTGGTGCACTTCTAATCCCAGCTTCTCAGGAGGCTGAAAGAGAGGATCACTGAAACTGAAGAGCCTGAGACCACCTGGGATAACACAGAGATGCTCTTTTCAAAGCAACAACAAAAAGTTCCCTGGGCACAAAGTGAATGGCCTCAGCACAGAGCTCCTCACTAGCAGAACAGGGGTATCAGGGCCATGTGAGCTTCTATAATTCCAGGACTCAGGGTAGGGGCAAAGTCCCACCAGTGATATCTGCCAGCATGAGCTGTGCCCTTCACCTTGACCAGGGACTGTTCCCAAGCCCAGCAGCTTTACTCAGCTGTCAGCTTGCTGTGCTCAACTGAATCTGGATGTAGTATATAACTAGGAAGCAGGAAGCTGGCACAAAGAGGAACAAGACAGCACTAGGAGGGGGAGTCTGGCAGGACCCCTCGCACCTCCATTAAAGGAGAGGCTGGTAGCAGGCCCAGATTGCCTGGGTGCTGTCCCACAGATCCAGCTCCTCCTGCTTTGGTGCTGTCCATTTCCTCTTGGCAAGGTCCTGAGAAAGGGGTTCTTCCCTGGGGAAGAACTAGCCCCAGGAAGCAAGCCCACCAATTTTTCACAAAAGGAAGCAGTCACAGGAGACCTGCTAGAGGTCAGACACCAGCAGCTGCCTGTAAGAGTCTAAATGCTGAGCCAACCAGGCAGAAACACCAGGATGAGGTCTGTGCCTTGCAGCTAGTGTCTTGTCTCTTCCTAGATTTCCAAGCCAGGCTCAGGTCTCCATGGGGACAACCAGAACAGTGTCTCAGCACTCAGGGACATTCACTGCCTGACTTGAAGTGCACAGATGAGCAGCTGCATCTCTGCTGCCTCCTGCTGGGTACAGGTGAGGACACCATTTGCTCTGAAGGGGCAAGTGCCCTGAAGACCAGTGGACTGACTCATTGTTTGATACCTCCTGCTTAAGGTGCTCAAAACCTAGCTCAGAGAACTGGCCCACACCAAGAAGAAAGGCTGGTGGTTCTCAGGAATGACTAAGAAGCCAGAAGAAGGGACCATGAGAGGAGCTGTAACAGGGCCAGTTTTGGGACAATCTTTGGAAGTATGATATTATTATTACTTTTTGGGTTTTTTTGGTGCTAGTACTGAGGCATGATCTTGGGCTGAGTGCTGTCCCTTTTTTGTTCAAGGCTAGCATTCTACCACTTGAGCTGCCACTCTACTTTTTGGCTTTTGGCTGGTTAATTGGAGGTAAGGGTCTCAGACTTTCCTACCTAGGCTAGCTTTGAACTCTGTTCCTCAGATCTCACTAGCTGGGATTACCGGCATGAGCCACCAGTTCATGGTTGTCTTATTTGTCTGCCTATTTTCCTGGCCACACTCATCCATAACCCTCAGCTACTTCCTTAAGAGATAGTATCTCTGGGTTCCACAAACTACTGTGGAGGTCAAGGCCATGCACATGGCTATCTTCCTCTTCCCTATCTAACACACACACCACGTGTCTGTCTCTCTCCTCCTCCAGGCAGGGTGAAGAGAATGCCAGCCTTCCAAGATTAGCTCATCTATTTACCTTGAACACTTCTCCTTCATCTCTGTTCTGAAAAATTTACTGTTCAGCTTCTTGGTGCTCCCTGTCTGGAGCTAGCCTTCCTCCACCACCTGTCGTGCTCTACACATCCTACATATATAATCCACATAGATGTTTACAATTTTCAACCAAAATTATAATACTGTTTGTGGCTTCTTTTTCAGTCCTCTACCACTGAGCTACATCCCCAGCTTTCTGACGTGTTCTCATGGCTTATCTCATGAGCATTTTCCATATTATTTAATTTATGTTTCATGGTTGTATAGTATTCTACTGTATAATTGTACCCTATCAATCCCCACTGGCTCCTAATGTATCATTTTTACAAAATAAATACACTCTAAGTAGCATAACAAAAATGTTTGTGTCCATCTGTGATTATTTCCCTCTATGCCATCCTCACAGCACTCGGGAGAGTGCCTTCCTCCAGGCTACATTATTTCATTGCCTCTTCACCCCCTTAATTCCAACTAGTGAATCCCCAGTACTCTTCTTGTTTCTTGGCTTCTCTTTCTCAGTTTTCAAGTAGTTCTTCATGCACATCATGTGTGTTTCAACCACACTCTCAATTTCCAACAGCCTCTGGACTCCTCTTCATTTTTATTTGTTTTGTTTTGTTTTTGGCAGTCCTGGGGCCTGGGACTTAGGGCCTGAGTACCTCTTGAACCATAGTGCCACTTCTGACTTTTTCTGTTTCTGTGGCAATGAGGAATTGGACTCAGGGCTTCAGGAATGCTAGGCCAGCACTCTACCACTAAGCCACATTCCCAGCCCCTCCTCTATATTTTTTATGCACCATAATCCCAAACTCATCACAATTCCTACCAAATGCGTTCACCCTAAACAGATTGCCCTTGTTTCTCAGTTTTTTAAATTATTGTGACAGAATACCTGAGTAAAACAATGTAAATGAGGATAAAAGTTACTTGGGTTTACAGTTTCAGAAGTTTCAGTTCAAGGTCAGCTGGCGCTACTGCTCTTAGGCCCGTGGCAAGAGAGAAACATCATGGGAAAAGGACTAGGAAGAGGAAAGCTGGCCCCCTCCTGGTAACCAGGAGGGAGAGGAAGAGAAGATAGGGGAAGGACAAGAATATACCTGTACCCACTGGCTTTCGTTCCTCCCTCCCTCCCTTTTTATTCCATCTAGGCCCCTGTGGTGGCTTTCGTTCCTCCCTCCCTCCCTTTTTATTCCATCTAGGCCCCTATGGGATGGTAAGGCTTACATTAGCCTATTGACACAGTGCACCCTTGCCATGGCTCCTCATCCTCCTGGGCTGTTCCATGGGGTCTCATCACCTCCTCATTTCACACTTTGTGCGACCCACTAGTCACCCAATTCCCCTTAGCTTCCCCCACTCCCTGTTCTGAAGGGCTGTCCAAGCTGATGCTGGAGGCTAGGTCCACCAAGGCACTCGTGAGTGTCATCCTTCCACCCAAGCTGCTTCTCCCTCTCTCTGCCTGTCGATGTGCCAACTACCCACCTCCAGCTCCCAAATGAACCCCATTTCCTTTCCTCTCCTATCCTTCCCTCCCAACTTTTGCATCCCAATCCCAATGGAACCCAAATCCGATTTGGTTCTCATTTAAACTGCCCTTGCATCAGTTCTTGCATCAGTGCCGCCCTCTGGTGGCTCAGATAAAGAATGCTCCTTAGTGCTGGCCTTAGCTGCTGATTGAGACAGATGTCACCAGTGGGAAAATAAAGTCCTGAGGCCACAGTCTGAGCTAAATCTAACTAGGGTTAAATGTGAACTCAAGCCAGACTCCAAGGACTTCAAGCTGAGAGTGTGGCCCACAGGTCAAACGCTAGTCTGGCATATTCTCGGCCCTGTGGTTTGATCTCCAACAATAGAAAGAACATAAAAAGCGCCCCCACCCCCACCCCACCCCCTGCCAGTGAACACTGGCGTTCAACCACTCCATTTTCACTCAGGCCTTTACCTAAAGTGCATGCTCAATGTGCGCATGCGCACACGCCATTTAAGTGGGCCTTGAGGTCACCGGAAGAGATGTGCCCCCCCTCCCAGAAGCAAAGCAGGAGGCAGAGGGTACAAAGGACACCCCCAGAGGGGCAGGGAGAGGCTAAGGACGCGGGGCTGGGGAGACCGAGAGGTCAAAGCAATCCACAGAGGAACGGGGGGAGGCCAGGGGCACAGGGCCCAGGCTGAGACAGACGAACCCCACCAGGGAACCATTGCTTGAGAGATGAAGAGGAAGGAAGGAGGAATCTCATAGCCCCGGATGTCCTCGCGCGGAGACTGCCGGGATTGAGAAGAACGTGCAAACCAGGAGTGGAGTGTCTTCCCACAGGATGTTGGTTGGGAAGATGGCTTCCTTTGATCTGTGAATAGGAGGTCTGCTTTTACCAGAGCTGGAGAAATCCATGGCTTAGCAAATGTCACCTAAGGGGTTCCCCCAAACTCAATAATTTAAAACAACTAATTTCCCCTCACAAGTCTAAAGGTCACCTCGCCTAGGTTGAGGGTCAGAGGGGAAACATGCAGGTTTCTTGAGGCCTGAGGTCAGAGATGGACCAAGTACATTTTCACCTTATTCTACTGAATCCAACATCAAGAGTGGAGCAGCACATGCCACCTGTTGAACAGAGAGACTTGTAAAGCCGTTTGACCATGGATGAAAGATGAAAAATTGTGAGCATTGATGCTCCACCACAGAAAACAAACAGAGGTAGATGAAAAGACAGGAAAAAAGTTAGGCAATGTTGTTAGGGTGGAAAAAAAAACCCTGAATTTGGAGTAGGAAGTAAGTCATGTGGTAGTGCCACCCTGGGTAATCATTTGAATGCAACATTCCATCTCCTTATCTATAAAGTGGACAAACCTTTACTTTGCAGCATGCCAAGTGCTTTCCTATGATATGCAAATGTGTGCACATAGCACAGCCAGCTTTCAAGAGAGGTGAGAAAAGGGCACCAGTGCCTCATGCTTGTAATTCTACTCAGGAGGCTGAGATCTGAGGATCCCAGTTCAAAGCCAGCCCAGGGAGGAAAGGTCATGAGACTTTTTATGTCCAGTTAACCACCAGAAAACCACATGAGGTAGAGCGGTAGAGTGCCAGCCTTGAGCTGCAGAACTTAGGGACAGCACCCAGGCCCAGAGTTCAAGCCACAGCACTGTCGAAAAAAAAAAAAAAAAGAGGGGAGGGTTGTCACGGGATAGTAGAAACAGTAGTCACTTTCAAATACTGAAGGACATTTATGTGGTAGAGGATGCTGCACAAAGAACTCTGTGTTCCAACTGAAAGGCCAAGGATGGAAGGAGGTTAGAGGAAGGGGGGTTCTATGAAAGTAAAGATTCAATAGACAATTCTGATGTGGCTTTAGGAGGTGGTGATTTCTTCCTTGCTGGGACATTAGAGACCAGCCTGATTGACCTGTTGCAATTGAGAGGAAATTAAAAAGATACCCCCACCAACAGGGGTGAGTGGATTGATCAGCTGTGCTACCAAGTGATACCCGCTCCCCCGAGTGAGATTTCTGTTGCTCTTGGAATTTCTAGGTGGTTCAAATGGCATTCAGTGAGCATGGGATGTGGATAATAAACCTCTGGTAATGCTCTGGCATCTTTAATAATGGAACATGATTGTGCTTGAAATGCCTATAGTGACCCTGCAGACAAACACCTAGACAGGGTGATCTGTGAGTTGCAATCCTTAGACTCAAATGTCTGGGTTTTGTTTTGTTTTGCCAGGCTTGAGGCTTGAATTTAGGGCCTGGGTGAGGTCCCTGAGTCTCTTTGTGCTCAAGGCTAGTGCTCTACCACTTGGGCCACAGCCCCACTTCCAGCATTTTTTGACATGTTTATTGGAGATATGAGTCTCAGACTTACCTGCCCTGGCTGGCTTCAAACCAGGTTCTCAGATTTCAGCCTCCTCAGGTAGCTAGGAATCTAGGCATGAGCTACTGGTGCCTGGCCTACCTGTTCCATTTTTTGTTTCAAATTTTTATTATCAAACTGATGTACAGAGAGGTTAGTTACAGTTTCATACGTTAGGCATTGGATGCATTTCTTGTACTGTTTGTTACCTTGTCCATGAACCTTTTGATGGTCTTGAGTGTAAGTCTAAAAACTGGTACGAGGCCCAGTGAGGCCAAGGGTGGCTGTGAGAAGATGGGGAACAGAAATGAGGGCAAACCTACCTATCTTGGGGGTGCTTCTCCCCATAGGACATTCCTCAGGTCTGCATGCCTCCCTCTCTCCCTAGCAAAGTTCAAAACATAATGCCTTCGGATGTGAACTAATTGTCTGAATATTTCTCAGCAAGTAAAGAGAAACCACAAAGGATGATTTGAGATGGATCTGATCACTTTCAAAACAGAGTATTCTTGAAGTTTGCATATGTTCTTATTAAAGGCCTTCCTTTTGAAAGTCAGAAGTCAAAAGACACCCAGTATTTTCCAAATGGAAGGCAAAGTTACAGAGAGTACCATAAGAGTTTATTAGTGGGATTATAAAGAAGGTTGGTTTCAATAATCTGCACTAATATATTTCTTTTCTGGTCATAGCATGACCAAATTTGAGGCTTGTGAGCAGAGGATTGAGGTTTGAAGCCAGCTTAGGTAGCAAAATGTTTTGAGACTCCATCTAAGAAATAATCACCAAGAATACAGGGATGGAAGTATGGTTCAGATGGTAGGGCACCAGCTTAGTTATTTAGAGGCCCTAGATTCAAACCCCAGTACCAAAAGTAATATCAAACAGTAACATAGCCTATGGCTGTGCCTATTTCTTCTCCTGTGGTCCAGTGAGTTGCTGAGAGTACATATCAAAATATATCAGAGAAGATGTGTACCACACCACAGTATTTGGAAGGCCTAGCAATCCCTGTATCCTGAAGGCTGAGAATTGAAACTTTATACACGAATAGTCCATATCTTCATGACTGTAAAAATATAACACTTTTAGAAAAAGTAGTAGAGGGCATTTATTAGAAACTGAATTTCAAGTATTTGGACAATTCACAAGCTATTTGACACTGTATCGAAAACTGAAGAGAGCTCTATCTTCTTAAGATTAAGTCAAGTAAGAGAGGAACAGGTCATGAATATAGTGCTTGGTTTTAGCAATACATTTTAGAAAAGTTAGTTTCCTCTTTGAGTCTATGCAGGATTAGACCAAAGTAATAGATAGCAGAGTCCTGAGCATCAATGATCTGAGATCATGAATGTGTCCTTCATTATCCCAAATACTATCCAAATTCTCATTATGCAGAGGTCTACCAGCATGAAAGGGTGGCTCTCAACCCAGAATTGCCACACATTTTTCGGGGTTCTTGCCTCAAGTCTGGAGTCTGTTTCACTTGTATCAGAGCAGGAAGAGATTTATGATGGTTGACATAGGGAGTGGGTTCTGGAACTTAACTATCCAGAACTAGATAGTATAGAAGAGCTAAGGTGCCAAACAACTGACGAGTAATTATACAAAGGCACGCCCACCAAAAAGACAAGTAAAATATGCCATTTCTCCAAATGGAACTAAAGATCATCAAATTGAATGAGATGAGCCAATTACACACACACACACACACACACACACACACACACACAACACACACTTTTTTTTTCTTATTTATTGTCAAAGTGTTGTACAGAGAGGTTACAGTTTCATACATTAGGCATTGGATACATTTCTTGTACTATTTGTTACCTCCTCCCTCATTCCCCCCTCCCCCCTTTCCCTCTTCCGCCATGAAGTGTTCAGTTGGTTTACACCAAACAGTTTTCTAAGTATTGCTTTTGTAGTCATTTGTCTTTTTATTCCTTGTCTCTCTATTTTGGTATTCCTTTTCAGTTTCCTAGTTCTAATACCAGTATATACAATTTCCATGTACTCAGATAAGATACAGTGATAGTTCAGGTACAACCACAGGAAGGGGATACAAGAGGATCATAAAAAATAGAAGCTATGGTTTCTTTCACATGGCATGTTGAAAGTAATTAAAACAGTGATATAACACTCATTTCCATAACATGGAGTTCATTTCACTTAGCATTATCTTATACATTCATAGGGGAATAACTATTAGGCTCTTGTGATCCGCTGCTGTGACTAGCCTAAACCTGTGCTAATTATTCCCTATGAGGGAGACCATAGAGTTCATGTTTCTTTGGGTCTGGCTCACTTAGTATAAATTTTTCCAAGTTCTTCCATTTCCTTACGAGGGGGCAATGTCATTCTTTCTGATAGAGGCATAATATTCTATTGTGTACATGTACCACATTTTCCTGTTTGATTCGTCTACCACACACAAGTTCTTACTTATTTGTAAAGCCCAGACCTGAAATAATGATCATCATAATGGATCATGAATATAAAAGGGATTGTTGGGGAGGGGAAGAGACAGAGGATGAAGAGGACAGAAATACTGTTTGATCATGAAGAGAGCATAATGAATCACATCAACACTGCTTGAGAAAGGAAGTGATGAGCTTGCTCAAAGAACATTGTGCACACACATGAAATTTCCACAATGAAACCCTCTCATATTATTAACATTCTTGCTCAAAAGAACACTCTGGAATCTACCCCAAACTAGGATCCACATAAGGGGTTAGGTAAGAGCTGATGGTGGGCAGCCCCATAGGTCTTCCTCAAAGCACAGCAGCACAGCCCATCCATGCCCTGTGTCTCTTCCTCAATTGACAGCCCATGGTCAGAAAGCTCTTTGGTTAAGGGAGCTGGTGAGGCTACGCTGCTTTCCACAAGCCAGCTTAACCACAACACTCTTCAATCCAATCTAGACTGCAGACTACATTTAGAATCCTTCTAAAAGATGAATACTATTATTTTAAAATCATTTCTGGCCTTGAATTCTGGGGCTGGGTGCTATTCCTGAGCTTCTTTTGCTCAAGGCCAGTGCTCTACCACTTGAGCCAAAGTGCCACACTGGCTTTGTCTGAGTAGTTTATTGGAGGTAAGAGTCTCATGTACTTTCTTGACTGGGCTGGCTTTGAACCTCGATCCTCAGATCTCAGCCTCCTGAATAGCTTGGTTTACAGCCATGAGCCACAAGTGCCCAGTTAAATGACAGTATTTTAAGAGTACAGCAACTGGGGGAAAATCCAGGATGCTTACCCTAAAACTTAATCAACAATCTAGAAGACATACTCAATGTGCAGATGTATTCTGCTAAAAATATAGATGGATATTTTATTTTTCAAGTTCCATTAGAAGAAATTTAACCTCTTCAGTGCATAGGTTCAGGAGACTTTACAAAAAAGAATCCTACATCGAGAATGTGTGAACCAATCAATTATAACCACCTTCTTGAAAAATAGGTTTTCTGCTAGTAATCTATTTGTAATGAAACATTGGACAACTGGTGTTTCTCTTCGTACAAAACCATCCAAACTACCTTTGTATATTATGTAGGTCTATGATGAAATCGGACCCTAATAGATGTCTTTGGCCTTTCAAGTTAGGTGTATAAGGCCATCATCCAGGTATTTATTCCATCAATGGCAACAAAACCAGCAAGTTTTTTTTCTAGTACAATAAGGGCACAAATTATGTGAAACAGAGTTTCTTCATAATGTTACTTATTTATTTGTTTGTTTGGTCAGGCCTGGGCCTTGAACTCAGGGCTTGAGCACTGTCCCTGGCTTCTTTTTGCTCAAGGCTAGCACTCTACCACTTGAGCCACAGCACCACTTCTGGCCGTTTTCTATACATGTGGTGCTGAGGAATCGAACCCAGGGCTTCATGTATACAAGGCAAGAACTCTTGCCACTAGGCCATATTCCCAGTCCCTTTCATAAAGTTTTAAGATTTATAGTATAAGAAGGGAGGCCATAGACAAATTCACAAGAAATCCAATTAATTCTGTTTTTACTGAACTCTGTGAAACTCTGAGATGAACTTGCTCTTCAATTTTTTAAAAATTTTATTTTACTGTAAAGGTAACAAACAGGTACCGGATTATAGGTACATAAGTTAGATAATGAATAATTTCCTTTTGAACAGTGTCGCCCTCTCCCTTATTTTCTCCTAGTTTTTCCCCTCCTAGCCCCTCTCCCCCCAAACTGTATAGCTCATTTCTGACATAGTGTTTAGTGAGTGTCACTGATGAATTAATTCACCCTTTGTCCTACCATTTCAGTGTTTCCCCTTCCCCTCCATAAATCAGATAAACATATAATACACAAAGGGTACAGATATAAAAAAAATAAACAGGGGCAAAAGGAAATATAGCAAAAGAGAACAAAAAAGAACTGAAAACAATACAATAAAAGTCCTCTAGGTAAAGCCATTAAATTGTTTGTGGGACTGAAAACTTGTTCAGCCACTCTGGAAAGCAGTATGGAGGTTCCTCAGAAGACTAAACAGAGAGCTTCCCTGTGACCCAGCAATCCCACTGCTGGGCATTTATTCAAATGACTACAAACCAGGCTACACTAAAGCCACCAGCACAACCATGTTCATTGCAGTGTTGTTTACCATAGCTAAGATATGGAATCAACCCAGGTGTCCCTCAGTAGATGAATGGATCAACAAAATGTGGTATATATAAACAATGGAAATATATGCTTCCATCAGAAAGGATGGCATGGGCCCATTTGTAAGGAAAAAGAAAGAGTTGGAAAATGTTATATTAGGTGAAGTAAGCCAAATGCAAAGAAACACAGGTTGTGTGGCTTTCCTCATTTGTAATAATTAGAATGTGCCTATAAATCTACAAGTAAACAAAAGGCATAACAAAAGACCCATAATTATACTCAGACATAATTAATTACATAGCATTCCAAACATTCACACAGTGAGACCAAAAGAAGATATTCCTAGGAGAGTATCACAAGGGCTCAATAACTATGTGCATACAATTATATAAAATGATGCTTATCAAAATGAACAGAGTTCTTAAACACCTTTGTTTGGATCCATGCTCACAAGGATATTTAAGTATACTCCCAAATGGCTCATCATCAACTTCTTGCTGAATTCATAGGGCAAAAATAGTGAGCCATTGGAGGGGAATAAGTAATAAGTTGCAATCCAGCATATAAGGCTGTAGTGTAGAAGACAAAAGTGTGACTGAAGACTGCGACAATCCCTTTCTTAGGGATAGCAACATAGCTACACAGAGTAGAAATGTGTATACATAGAAGTCCAGACGAGAATACTACAAAAACACAAGTGAAGAAATAATTTATTTCAAGGTATCCCTAACTAAAGTAGACAAAAAGTATCAGGCATCTGGCAAAAGCTGATTCACAGGCTTGGAATATGGCTTAGTGGTAGAATGCTTGCTTTGTATGCGTGAAGCCCTGAGTTCAATTCCTAAGCACCACATAAATAGAAAAAGCCAGAAGTGGCACTGTGGCTCAAGTGGTGGAGTGTTACCCTCGAGCAAAAGGAAGCCAGGGACAGTGCTCAGGCCCTGAGTCCAAGCCTCGCTACTGGCAAAAAACCAAAACCAAAAAGAAAAACTGATTTGTGCTGGGGCAACACAGATTGTTTCCATGCCTGGCTAACTCCTAGGAAATGGATGGGGCAGTGCCACAGGCTACCATGGCCAGAAAGAAGTAACTTTGGAGCCAGAAATGACAGCAAGAGCTTCAACAGGGAAGGGGGAGCTGCTTCGAGTGTTAGTGTTGCCCTACAGGGTTATAAAGATGACTTAGACAAGGGAAGCACATACTTTGTAAAATGATAGAGTAGTGTGCATATTTATAGAATTCAGGGTTACTAGTAATGTACAGATGTTTGTGTTCTAGTGGGGACATGAATCGTCTCTGTTCTTGTGCTCTCTCTTTTTAAAACCAAAACAAATATCCCACCCCCATGAGGTGGGTGTTGTTATTTTTCCACTACTGAGGCTTAAATTCAGGGCCTGGTTGCTCTTCTTGAGCTTTTGTATTCAAGTTTAGCACTCTACCTCCTTGAGCCACAGTTGTACTTCCAGCTTTTTGCTGGTAAGGTGGAGATAAAGAATCTCAGGAATTTTCCAGCTCAGGCTGGCTTTGAATTAAACTCCTGACATCTCAGCCTTCTAGGTAGCTAGGATTACAGGTGTGAGCCACCAGTGCCTAAAAATTTAAAATGTATAATGGCTGCAAGAAGAACGGGTTTTCACTGATTCCATAAGGTTGGCTACTATGCAAACATCATTTGAAAGCCATTGTCCTCTGCCTGCCTAATTCTAAAAGTTGCAAGTTAGTTACCTACAGAAGCTACTTGCTCATTTCTGACTCAGAAAGGTCATCAGTAAGGATTCTATATATTCTTTAAAGCTGTCATCTTCTGACTGTATCAGTAATTTCTAAGAGCAAGTGATAACTTCAAACCATATGAAGTACACTTTTTCAAAAATCTTTTTGGGCTGTTTAGAATAGACCATCATGCCAAGTACCTTGTGCAAGTGTTAAGGCTCAGTTGACAGGACCAACAACAAAATAAGCAATCAATTGAGGATACCTAATCTGCTTTTGCACTTAGCACATTCACCGTCAGTTTTCAAAAGAAATTCTCCCTGAAAGCATTTGAATTCTCTATTTGACATAATCCACTGGCTGGACAGCCAGCCATAGGCAATTCCACCAATTCTGCCACTTAGCATCAAAGGAAGGGGACTAAAGGAGAAAATAGCAAATGATGTTTTATCTTCAGTGGTATTTGCAGAGGTCAGTGGAGAAATAACACAGACAATGAAACAGCAATGCTGGAGCATAGAATTCTCTGAGGAATGTGTTGAAGGACACAAAGACAAAGTTCCATGTGTTATTTGGAGATCTTTCCTGGGTCTCACTGGAACAAAAAGCCTTAGGAAGAGTTGTTTAGTGTGTTTCATTGTGCTATATTTAGACATGCACACATACCACACATGTATGTGGTTTCAATTCCTAAAGTCAGGTATTGCATACGATGCATCTTGATCATTGTCATCCTTTCCATTATTTTCTTTCTTTGTCCCTCCCATCTCTACTTTTGTTATTAGTTCAAATTTTACATAATGTATATTGAATACAATGACTGCATTTGCTCATCCTTTCTCTTTTCTTTCATGATATCCACTCCTGTTGCCTTTCCTCCAAATACGTTTCAGCTTCCTAATATTCATTTTGCTAAAGGATTGGCTGTTAACTGACATTAACAACAAAACAAAACAAAGCAAAACAACTGTAGGGGACTCTGGACCTGAACTGTGAGTCCTAGTAAGGGTTCAGATTGGAAAACCATCTTCAACAGCAAAAGATCAAACAATCTAAGTAAAACAAACTTGCAAGTGACTACCCTAAGTGGGAGCTGCTGGGGCACCAAAAGTTTAAGACCTTGGAGATAAAAGTCTATATTAATGTTGGAATGTTTATTGTTTCATAAGATACTGGGAGTCAACACTTGTATACAAAGTATGTCTCGTGTTTATAATTGGAACTTAAAGATAGATTGATACCCTAGTACTTGTAGTCACGTCCCCTGTACTGGAATAAATAAAAAGACTTGTAAAAATATATGCAGAACTCAAAAAGTTAAATTCCTCCCAAACAGATATCCATAGAACCAATAGCCCTCTCAACAAATGGGCTAAAGACCTAAAAAGAGACTTCTCTGAGGAGGAAATGAGAACGGCCAAGAGACACATGAAAAAGTGCTCTACATCACTGGCCATAAAAGAAATGCAAATCAAAACAACCCTGAGATTCCACCTCACCCCAGTAAGAATATACATTACCAGGAAAACTAATAATAACAACTGCTGGAGGGGATGTGGCCAAAAGGGAACCCTAGTACATTGTTGGTGGGAATGCTAACTTGTTCAACCACTCTGGAAAGCAATGTGGACATTCCTAAGAAGGCTAAACATAGAGCTCCCCTATGACTCAGCTGCTCCACTTTTGGGCATTTACACTGAAGATTACAAGCAAGAACACACTAATGCCACCAGGATAACTATGTTCATCGCAATGCATTTTGTCATTGCAATAATATGTAACCAACTCAGATGCCCCTCAGTAGACAAGTGGATCAAGATAATGTGGTACATACACAATGGAATTCTATGCCTCTATCACAAAGAATGATATTGCCCCATTCGTAAGGAAATTGAAGGACTTGGAAAAAATCATGCTAAGAGAAGTGACCGAGACCCAAAGAAACATAATCCTTATGGTTTCCCTTATAGGGAATATCATTCATATCTAGGATAGACATAGCAGAAGAGCACAACAGCTCAATAGCTATACCCATATGAACTCATAAGATAATGCTAAGTGAAATGAACTCCATGTTGTGGAAATAAGTGGTATATCATAGCTGTAGTTAATTGCAACATATCATGTGAAACTGTACCTTTTGTGCTCTCATATTCCCTTCCTGTGGTTTTACTCCTGCTATTACTGCAACAGATCTTAGTACCACACATAATGTATAGACAGGTATTGTAACTAGGGAAGGGAAAAGGAATACCAAAAAATGAGTGACAAAGGATAAAAAGACAAACCATTGCAAAAGCGATACTTACAAAACCAATTGGTATAAACCAACCATACAACTCATGTGGGGAGGAGGAGATGGAGGAAAAATGAGGGAGGAGGCAACAAGTTGGATAAGTAATGTACTTGCCTTACATATGCAACTGTAAGCCCTCTATGCTTCACTTTGTCAATAAAGTAGAAGGGGGAAAAAGACTTGTGAACCTGCTCTCTGGAGTCAACAGACAGTGATGAGCTTTGGGCCCCCTGGTGGCCCCCTTTCTATTTACTCTCCTTTGTCAGAGTAGTGTGATGTACTTCAGCTCTTCTTTCCTTCCTTTTACTTTGAGAGAGATGATTTCTATGCGAGGTTGACTTTTTTCTTCATCTTGCGCAGTTTCACACTGTGGTACATCTTGCCTTTATGTTCTTTCTGCTCACTTGCGTGCCCCTTGCTTTGTGTAGGATTTGTGCGAATGTACTCGGGGAAGGACTGGGAGGATGTCTCCCCAGCTCACCCTGGGGCGGGGCCAGTATTCTGGGTGGGACCAATGCAGAGGTGAGTGTGTGTGTGTGTGTGTGTGTGTGTGTGTGTGTGTGTGCGCGCGCGCGCGCGCGCACCAGTGTCTGGGGTGTGGCTCATGCTGGGTCTGGCCTACGCTTAATGTGGACTCTATGCTGGGGCTACTATGTTAGGATCAGGCTTACATTTGGAGCTGGCGCTGGGGGAGGGACCTAGGCCCAGATGGGCCCCAGTAGGGGGCGTGTCCTTATGGGGCAGCGCTAACCCTGGTGTGGGGCCTGAAGGATGCTTTGCACAGGCATTTTGAAGTCGGTTTCCTCCAACTTTCCTTGAGCAAACTCAATCCTGTCTCCATCGCTTTGCTGGGGCAAGATGTGGGGTCCCTCTCAGAGAGATTCCTGACTGCCCGGGACACCTTTTGGCTTGCTTGGGTTCCCCACAGCTCAGGTCATCTGTCAGGCCCGCGGGCCTCGAAGCACCCTGGGAGGCCTTGAGGACCTGGAGGGCCCCATCTGCTCTCCACTGGAGCTCAATAGAATAGTGAGCCTTGGAGAATACCATCTGTGTTTCTGGAACCTCCAGCCATGTGATCTGCCGGGGCTTGGCCCAGTGGTGGAGCTGAAGTGTGCTGGTGCCTCCCTAATCCAGCCTTGCAAAGCGTGCAATGAGAAAAAAAGGTGGTTTAGGCACCAGTGCCAGAGAGTAGGATTTGCCTGGTGGCTCTGCTGAAGTTATTCCTGGGCCTGGGTGAACAGCTTTATTCAGCTCCAAATGCCCCAGTGTTCTAGAAACATCCAGCCTGGTCAAGTAGGATTGTGATTCCAGGGGAGCCAGCTCTTCTCTTTCAATTGAAGAGCAAGAATCCCAGATTCACTGCAGGACCTGTGTCCAGAATGCGGAGAAGATCCACATTTCTGCCAGGACTTGCTTCCAGAAGATTTGATCTTGTCTATGAAGTTCCTAATGGTCTCAATGTAGCAGGCAGGAAAGGTGTGTAGAACCCAGATTAAAGGACAAGTCACTCTGTGAGTGACAGGGACAGGATCACCTTCCATAGACCTCAGGACCACACGACTGGAGGCAGTCGTGATATCTGCAGCAGTAGACTGTGTTCCAGGGCAGGAAATTTGAAGTCAATATTTCCAAAACTGCAGGTATTGATCATTTCTGTATATATGGAGAGCCTACCATGCATTGCATGTGTGGGAACTGTAGTTACATTTGCCTTTCCTAGAGGTAGAGGGAGAGGTAGGTTTTTCAACGTGTTTATTGAGATCCAATTCATATAACCTACAATTCACCTTTTCAGGTATAAAATTCAGTGTACGTTGTTTACATTTACAGAGTTGGGAAGCTGTCACTCAACATCACCCATTCTCTAACTTTAGATATTTTTCATCACTTCTGAAAGAAATCTCATATCAGTACTACTCATTCTTTTATTCTTTTCCTAGTTCCCACCAGAGACAACCACTAATGTATTTTTCTATCTCTGTATGTTTTTTCTGGACATTTCATGCACATATGGCATGGCTTATTTCACTTAGCATATTTTCAAAGTTCACTAACCTTGTTCTATATATATAGCTATACTACATTTCCTTTTATTATCAATATTCTATTCGAATGCTTCACCCATTTCTTTAAGACTTTATAGTTACACACTGGATGACTATTTGGCCCTTATTTAGTGTTTTTCCTAGGTAATTTTGCTATTATTTACCTTCCATTATCCTTTCTCTTTACCCTTTTTTGTCTCCTCAAACAGTCTTAAGTTCTATGTGTATATATACATACATACATGCATACATATACATATGTGTATATATGTATGTTGTGAAGGTCTAGACTCCACAAATGAGAGAAAACATGATATTTGACTTTTTGAGCTTGGCCTGTCTCACTCAACAAGAACTCTAGCCCCATCCACTTTACTGTAAATAACATGGTTTAAACGTTTTTAATAATTAATATCCCCTGGTCTATATGTATTGAAATTCTTTTTCATTAATTGACAAGTACTTCAGATGATTATACCATCTGTCTGTTGTAAACAATGGTTCAATAAACCTGGGAATTCAACTGTCTTTCTTGTGTGTTGATTAGACTCTTTCAGGCTCATGACCAAGGGCATTATTAGAGTCTGAAGGTGTATCTGTTGGTTGTTTTTTTAGTATTTAAATTTTTTTTTACTGTCAAGGTGATGGACAGAGGGGTTGGAGTTACATATGTTAGGGAGTGAGTACATTTCTTGTCCAACTTGTTATCCCCTCCCTCATTTTTCTCCCATCTTCCCTCCTCCTCCTTCCCCTCCCCTGTTGTACAGTTAGTTTACAGCATATTGTACTGCTGTTGCATTGGTTTGCCTTTTACCCTTTGTCTCACCATTTTAATATTCCCCTTCCCTTCCATAATTTAGACAAACATATGTAAAGTACCCAGGGTACCAGGAGCTCCACATCTCACCAGGGTATTGACCTGTCTTCCCTTACTCTTCCTTTCTCCACTCTACCTCATATTATTCAACAGCCCCCCCCTTTTTTTAAGTGAGCTTCATTATGCCACTTTCATTCACAAATACAATGTATTATAGTAACTTACAACATCTAACATTTGCTTTTCCTTTTTCCCTCTTAATCCCCTGTTACAGTTCCACAGTGACAAAAAAAGATATATATTTGTGTGTATAATCCCCTCTGTTTATATTTTTTTTCCAAATATGAGACTAAACATTGGGGCTTTTGTCTTTCTGAAACTGGCCTGAATACAATATAACTCCATTCATCTTTATGGCTGAATTGTACTCCATTATGTATATATGCAACATTTCTTAACCCACTCAAGAATGTTAGGGCATTTGTTCTCATAGCTTGGCTGTTGTGAACAGTGCTACAAAGAATGTGGATTTGCAGGTGCCTTTCTTGTATCTGGATTTACATTTCTTCAGATATAAGTTGAAGAGTGTTAGATATATCTGTGTTTTTTTTTTTTGAGGAACCTCCATACTGATTTCCATAGTACTTGTGGGAGTTTACACTCCCATCAATAGTGCATGCTTACTAATATTTGCTGTTGTTTGTATTATTGGTGTATTCTTAGCTATTCTGACTGAAGACAGATGAAATCTCAGTGTTTTGATTTGTAGTTGCTCAATGGCAAGGGATTTGAGGCTTTTCTTTATTTTTGTACTTCTTTCAAGATGTATATGTCCAGTTTATTTGCCGATTTATTGGTTGTTGACTCTTGGGGGTAGTCATCTCCCTTTTTTGTTTTTTGTTTTTATTGTCAAAATGATGTACAGAGGGGTTACAGTTTCATATGTTAGTCCTTAGGTATATTTCTTGTACTGTTTGTTACCTCCTCATTCATTCCCCTAATAGGCCCCTTTTATTGTAATATTATATAGAAATCACCACCAAATAATTTCTACATCATTTAAAGTTTTATTTCATTTATTTGGCATTTATTTTTTTATCTCAGATTTATTCGGCCATGCATATGAGATATAAAGTTAATTTATAACTATTTGTTTCTTTTCATTGTTTTTTTTTCTCTTGGACAGGGCTTTCTTTATGTTTGATCCAGGTAGGCTTTGTGTCATCTTTATGCTTCCTCATATTTCTGGGTATGATAGATGTACATCACTGATCCCAGCTATTGAGTTTCTCTTATATCTAGGATAACAGTTGTGTACTACTTTTCCCAGGAATTAGTTGAGATAGAGTTTTGTGAACTTTTTTTGTGGGGAGGGGGCAGCTTGAACTCAGGCCTGGGAACATTCCTTGAGCTCTTTTGTTCAAGGTTAGTACTCTACCACTTTGAACCATAGCTTTACTTCCTATTTTCTGGTGGTTAATTGGAGATAAGAGTCTCATGGACTTTCATGCCTGTGCTGGCTTTGAACTGTGATCCTCTAATCTTAGCCACCTAACTAGCTAGGATTATAGGTGTGAGTCACCTGCAACAAGCTTTCATGAACTTTTATTCTTGGGTTGATCTTAAACCACAATCATCTCCATACTCTGCTTCCCAAGTAGGTAGGATTGCAAGCTTCAGCCACCTGCCCTAGCCCTGTTATCTCCCAATTCTGTTAAATGACATCTTGAGTAATTAAAAAAAAAATCTCCACCACCCCCCTCCAGTTCTCTTTACCTATCTTGCCTATTTAAGCCACATTTGATATTGGTCAGAAAACGTCCAGCCCCCTGCTCATTCTGTCCCAACTATGGGTGAAGGAAAAAGATAAATGCAATCTCATTCTTCAGAATACATAATACATGATAAGAGTATTCTGAGATATCCTAACTTATGTTACTTGCCATAGGATGGAAGGAGGAAACAGAAAAGTGGAGTTCAAAAAATAGCTCTAACTCCAGGAATTCAAAACAAGACATAGGGGAACAGCTTTATGTTAATCAAAAAAAGAAAAAAAATGCTCATTTCTTCTCTATATCTTGGATATTAGTCCTGAGGAGCTTTGTGTCTTCCTTTAGAACCAACCAAGTGGTAGCAAATTTCTCAGTGACTCATCATCCTGTCTAGGACTTTCTCCACTTCACATTGTCCTTTCCCTTTTATTCGTAGCTAATATATGTTTCGTGTAAAATTTTCTTATTCTCCTCCAATTTTCTTTAGTAAATACCTGACTCTGTTGATCTGGTGGGGGATTTTTCTTTTACCTGTCATGTTCCCTGTGGGGAGTTTGTTCCAGTATCAACTCTTATTTTTAGCTAGTATGTATATCAACTTAGTAAAGCCTTTTGTTTCAAAGATTGTGTAGTCTCATAAGTTGGGTTAACAGAAAAATTCCTCTCCATTAGATGCAGAAGATAAATAATGGGCAAAATAGTTGATGTGCTGAAATTATTTCATGTTTTTTGGCTTCAAACTTTGATGCTCAGATCTCAGCCTCTGAGTAGCTAGGATCACAGGCCATAGCCCCCAGTGCCAGGCTTGATTTTATTTATTTTTACTATTATCCTTTAAATATTATGAAAAAGGTACTCACCTAGGTTAAATTATTCCATAAATTAAAATATGTATATAGCAAAAATAAATTTATAGAAAATGTCAGAGAAGAAATGTAAAACAAGAAAATGAAACTCAAATGTTTTGTGTTTTCAATTATCATGAAGCACTGAGGAGGGGCGATTTTTTAACATTATATCAGTGAAATTTTAAGAAAAAAAAGGTAGAATATTGAGAAATTCAAAAGATAGGATTAAAAATGTTTGAGTAAACATCCAAGTTTTCCAGTTCCTTAATATCTTTAGGACATATTTTATGAATATGCATAATTATAATAACAATAATTATAATAATAAATAATTAAGAATTCAAGCCATTGGGGTCTGGGAATATGACCTAGTTGTAGAGTGCTTGCCTTGTATTAGTGAAGCCCTGGGTTCGATTCCTCAGCACCACAAATATAGAAAAAGCTGGAAGTGGCACTGTGGCTCAAATGGTAGAGTGCTAGCCTTGAACAAAATAAGTCAGGGACAGTGCTCATGCCCTGAGTTCAAGCCCCAGGACTGGCAAAAAAGAAAACAAAAGAAATTAAAAGGAAAAGAAGAACAAAGAAAAGAAAAGAATTCAAGCTATCTTTTCAACAGTGTATGCCTATGGATATAAAAATACATTCTGTAGAAAAATCATTTTTATGACAATAATTTCTACTTTGAAACTCAATAGAAATACTCCAGTATGGAAAATACCCTTAGGGTTTCACAGAGCTTCAAGCTTCAACTGAAATTATCGAGGACATATTAATTATCCCAGGAGCAATTTTCTAAATAATGTTGGATTCTTCTGGCACATAGCTATAGTTCTATTTTCATTGAGATGTGAAGCACATTATATAAAATACACACTAATTTTACTAGAATATACACATATTCTAATATAACAAATGCATTTTAGGCATTGTAGGATTCATACTTCAGTTTAGGCATTGTGGTAGGCATGTCCCTGTCCTTTTAAGCTTTTCTATGAGGGGCAGCTGGTTGTCCTAATAATGGTGGATCCTCTGTTAGGAATGAGAAGCTGGTATTCAACTAAGAGCTCTGTTCCAAAGGGATGATCACCACAGGGCCTCAGGCACTCCATTAACACCAACAAAATCTATTACTATAGTAAAGGTCAAAATATATTTTTCTTAGTGATATTAGTCTCTTACAAACATTATGTTATAACAAACATTATCTTATAAACATTATGTATGCTAGATTAAGAAAACATTGCTGGGCATGGGCTTATGGTTGCAATCTTAACTACTCAGGAGACTCAGATCTCAGGACTGTGGTTCTAAACCAGCTGGTACAGGTTAGTCCATGAGGTTTTTGTCTCCAATTAACAACCAAAAACCTAGAAGTAAAGCTGTGCATCAAGTGATTGAATGCTAGCCTTGAGTGCCCAGACTGAATTTTGAAGCCCCAGTACCAGCAGCAGAAATAAACAAAACAAAAAAAATTCAAAGGAAAGAAAGATGAAGGTCTGTGACAAAGCCAACGTATTTTAAAGATAGCTCACGCTGGGTAAATAGAATGTAAGAATCGGAATGAGGACAGTGGCCCTTGGAACAACACCAGAAGGTTGATCCCTAAAAGGATCCTGTCTTCGGCTGCTGGCTTATTCTTGTCTCATGGAGAAAATAGTATCTCTGTCCCCATGCACGTTTCAGGATTCATAAAGTACAATTTTCCCTCGCGTATATTGCAGTTCACTAATTGTGGCTTCACTGTATCATGGGTCAAACAAATCTAATTCTGTATTGAGGAGTTTTTGCTATATAGTGCGATGTTTACTGTTAAAATTATGTAAGTTTAAGAGTGTAGAAAGTGTTTAAGAATATATGAAGTATTTGTAAGAGTATGGAAAGGTTAATAAGAGTAGAGGAAAGGTTTATAGGAGAGTGGGAAGGTTTTACAAAACCTTGAAATATAAATCAATATAATATATACATATATGAGTATATATGCATATTATATATAATAAAAAGTGTATAATGCTGCTACTTGTTGGATTTCCACCTATCGTGGAGGGTCTCTGGAACATAACTCCTTGAGAGGTGAGGGATCACTATTTAGTCCATTCTTCTCGTAGCCTCCATAAATGTCTGATGCCTTGTTTTGGTCCCCAAGTAGTTTGCTGAGTAGTCTGTATCTAAGGGGTGTGTTCAGTATCTGCCCATTTTCTTCAACAGAACCTACCTGGAGTGCACATTCTTACCTTTCTAGTGGTCTGCATACTTTTTGGTGTTGCAGTTCCCTGTGGGGCTCCTGGTAGAAAGCAGCAGCTATGTAGAGATGACTCTGTTTTGGTGAAATTCAGTCTTACTGTGTTACTAATGTTGTCATTGTTATTACTATGTTTATGTGTCTTTTTAGGTTTTCACTTTTTTTCTTTTTCCCAGTGCTGAAGACTAAACTCAGGGGGCCCTCTCATGTTCGCACTGAGTTAAATCCTGGTTGTTTATAATCTAATAAAATATTCATTAAAAATGAATTCATAGGAAAGAAATAAATCATTTGATAAAATAATTTTTCTTTTCACAAGCTTTTGGAGGGCTTGAACCCAGGAGATTACCCATGCTTCATAAGTGCTCTATCACTAAATGCCACCTTTAGTCCATACAAGATCCCACCATCATTTAGGCCATCTTTGACCTTCTGGTTTTTCCTTACAGAAGAGCCAACTGGAAGTAGTCCATGCTATTAGAATACTTGTTCTAGTGTTTTCTGTCTTTTGTTTTTCTTCATAACCTATTACCTGAAACTGTCTCTTCATTTCTGACTTGACTATGCTATGTTTCGTTTATCAAATTGATTCCAAACTAGCCTGAATTGTCCAAAATGGGGAAGAAGAAGAAGAGGAGACTCATGAATCCTATACTTACCTCACTTCCTTCTTTCACTATCCTTCTCACACACTCACTGCCCCATACACACACAGACACACGATCCAGCTATGTGCACCTATGTGAGATTGTTTCAGAAGGTATTAATTTTGTGCTCTGAAGCTATTTCTTCAGCTCTGTCATGATTCCTTCTTTCTTTTTTTTTTTTTTACTTTTTGTCCTGAAATCCTACAGTACCAAGAGTCTCATTGCCTTCTAAAATGTCTGCTTTTTATATTTTAGCAGAGTTATACATGCGTCTACAGGTACTTCAGTAGACTCTCCAGAGAATGAACCAATGTAAGTTGATTTGACTAATATGAGTTATAAAAGGCACTGGGAACTGATGAAAGATTTCCTTAAACAACTAGTTTCTGTGGGTAAGAAGTGATGGAGCACTAGCCTTGAGCAAGAAAGCTCAAGGATTACCCTGCATTCAAGCTTGGAGACTGACAGAAATAAAAAGAAAAACAAAGTAGCACATACTATTTATTTATCTTTCAGACCTAGGGGATAGAGGTCTCAGGTCTAAGTGCCTGCTGGGTTGACTCAGGCATTTATCAGGCATTTAAAGTTTGTAGACCTCTTTTCACTGTTTATCCACAATTCTACCATGTGTATACTCATCTTATAGGTCTCTTGAATTTTGAATTTTCAGCCCAGCATTTTGTTAGTTCATTGGAGATGAACTCTCCAAGACATCCTAATCTAGGTGGCTTCAAATTGTGGGCCTCTGAGTACATGGGATTATAGATGTGAGGCAGTGCCATGGCCTTCCACTCAAGACTATGAAGAAATCACAAACAGGGATATCACTGAGTAAGCCAGCATAGACAAAGGCATGACCCTAATTTGAGTACCTAGCTAGCAGGTTCAGGGCTTTGAATATAAACTTCAGTAATTGAGAGAGGTGGAGTTGAGACAGAGGAGTTAAAGGTATAGGTCAAGAAACTGAGCACCTGCCTATCACACACAGCCCATGGTTCCAATATTCACAGTGTACTAAAATTGATTTCTTCTACAAAGTCCAAATGACATTTCTGGGTTTGTTTGTTGTTGTTGTTGTTGTTGTTGTTCACAGTGAAGAAAACAAACTACAGGAAGTTATCATCAATCCTGATGAACTTGAGACAACTGGGTGAGTTGTTTTATTTATTTATTTATTTTACCAGATCTAGAGCTTGGACTTAGGGCCTGAGCCCTGTCCCTGGCTTCTTTTGCTCAAGGCTAGCACTTGGCCACTTCAGCCACAGCACAATTAATGGCCTTCTTGTATATATGTGGTGCTGAGGATTTGAACACAGGGCTTCATGTAGGTGAGGTAAGCATTCCTGCCATTAGGCCATATTCCCAGCCCACCAGTTGTTTTCATTTTCCTCTGGCTGGTAAATGTTTTTGGAGTATGATGACAATTGAAAGATTATGTGATGACCTATGAAAAACTGTCCATAATAATTTTCATTTTTTTAATTAAAGAGAAAATGATAGAGCAGGTAAAAGAGACTTCGTCATGGGCTGTTGTGAATTCAGGACTGGCAACCACATTACTTAGTCAGAGAATCAAACTGCGTGTCTGCAAATCCTGAAGTGACAATGGAGGTGACACGCCCTCTCAGAATCAAGGAGGTAGTAGTCCCAGTGCTCTGTAGAGTCCTGGACAATGGAGATCAGCAATCCTAGACCAATACTTCATTCTCCAGGATTAAATAGCCCTGAAGGCCCCAATAACACTGGAAGGGAGTCTTGCATGTAGCCTAGTGTTTCTTATCCCCATCTGGCAGGCAGGAAAGACAGCCATGGGTAATATTAGTAAAGAGGGAATAAAGAGATTGTGGAAAGCAGAATATACAAAATTTGTACCAACAACAAAGAGCATTATATATTTTGATATAGGAAAAATACTTTCTTTTCCTTCTGGTTGCTGTACGTCAGCTGAGGATTTACGCTCTGTTTCTGAGCTCCTTTTTTCAAGACTAACACTCTACCACATGACCCACAGGCCTTTTCCAGGTTTATTGATACTTATTAGGAGATAGGAGTCTCATGGACTTTGTGGTCAAACCCGGTTACAAATGATCCTCAGATCTCAGCTGCCTGAGAAGGGAGGATTTTATACCAGCACCACAAGCACCTGGACTTGGACAGAAATATTTTAAGATCAGTAATAAAATCTTCCTTTAGCCAGCTGTAATAATGTACATTTTCAGCTAGAAACCTCATTTCTAGGAAAAATGTACTCTTTTTCATGTAACTGAATAGATAAAACTTTCAAGTTCTTCCAATTTATTAGACCATGTTAATTGTGCTAAAGTGAAAGGAAACATAAATCAAGGGTTGGGAATGTGGGTTAGTGGTAGACTGCTTGCCTAGCATGCATGAAACTCTGGGTTTGATTCCTCAGTACACATAAACAGAAAAAGGCAGAAGTGGTACTGTGGCTCAAGTGGTAGAGTGTTAACCTTGAGCAAAAGAATTTCATGGACAGTGCCCATTCATTTGTTTTCTCTTTTACATGCCAGTAAGGTAAGCTTAAAATAATATGATTTGATTTAATGGCACATGGATCCCATCCAGTCTGCTGTTCTTTAAGTGTTACAGGAGAACTCTGGCAAGTATTTGTTGGTTGATTCTTAACAACTTACAGGTAAACTCTACTCCTTTTGTTCTCCTGTTGCTTTAATTGGAAATAAAAAGGGCTTTTATGACTAAGACGCCTTGGACAGTTCAAAGCCAGCCCAGGCAGAGAAAAATAAAAATCCCTCTTGGTCATATTTTGGGTCCTTATTATTTTACTAGTCAGAAATTACAGATTAAAACTTCTCATTTGCGTACTTTGCATGATTTTCAAAAATTTCTGGGAGATATTAATTGGCTTTGCCCTTATCTTAAGTTATCCACAGCTGAATTAAAGCCCTTATTTGATCTATTGAAGGGGGACCCTGACCCTACATCTCCCAGAGAAATGACAACTAAAGCAATGAAAGCCTTAAGCATAGTAAATTCTGCCATTTCTTCCCAACATATAAATTATATTGATTACTCAGCCGCTTGGGAAGCTTATATTTTAACTACACCTCATTCTCCAACAGTGGTCCTCTGGCAGAAGGGACCCCTTTTATGGCTTTCCTTGCCTGCTACTCCTTCAAAAGTATTATCTCCCTATTATAAATTGGTGGCCACCTTAGTTCCATATGTGCCGTGTGGAATCTTGTAAGTATCTTGGATGAGATCCACAGGTTATTTATATCCCCTATACTTTACAACAGCAAGAATGGCTTTATATTCATTGTGATTCCTGGGCCATTTCTTGGGACAATTTTATGGGCATAATTTCACATCATTGTCCCTCCAACAAATTACTTCACTTTGCCTCTTCTTACCATTAAGGGAGGGCAATGCTATTATGGATGAGGCTACCCAAATTTTTCTCACTCAAATTGCCTTGGCAAAGCAATCACATGCTGCCCACCATCAAAACAGTCATGCCTTACGTCAGCAATTTCATATTGCTTGTGAGGCAGCTCGTCAAATTGTAAAAACTTGTCCCAACTGTGCTACCTTCCTACCTGTGCCCTCCAATGGCATTAACCCCCAAGGCTTAGTGGCCAACCATGTTTGGCAAATGGATGTTACCCACATCCCCTCTTTTGGACGGCCCCGCTTTGTCCATGTTAGAACAGACACTTACTCTAATTTTATTATGGCTACTCCTCTTAGTGGGAAAGCTGGCAAACATTGTATCTCCCATGCCTTATGCTACTTTGCTACTATGGGGCTTCCTAAACAAATTAAAACTGATAATGATCCGGGATACGTTGGGCGAGCTTTTCAAACGTTTTGCAAATCTTACCAAATTGTTCACTCTACAGGAATCCCCTATAATCCTCATGGTCAAGGAATTGTTGAACGAGCCAACGGTTTGTTAAAACACCAAATTTCTAAATTAAAAGGGTGGAATTAGGGCTGGGGATATAGCCTAGTGGCAAGAGTGCCTGCCTCGGATACACGAGGCCCTAGGTTCGATTCCCCAGCACCACATATACAGAAAACGGCCAGAAGCGGCGCTGTGGCTCAAGTGGCAGAGTGCTAGCCTTGAGCGGGAAGAAGCCAGGGACAGTGCTCAGGCCCTGAGTTCAAGGCCCAGGACCGGCCAAAAAAAAAAAAAAAAAAGGGGTGGAATTATACCCCTTCTCTGCTGTTAATATATTTTCTCATGCTTTATTCGTACTTAATTTTTAAAAATTGGATTGCAATGGCCACTCCACAGCACAGAGGTTCTGGGAAAAGAGAGAGCAAAGAGCTTTTGCCCAAGTTAAGAGGAAAGATCCTTTAACAAGTGCTTGGCACGGGCTCGATCCGGTACTGACATGGGGTCGAGGACATGTCTGTGTTTTTTCACAGGATGAAAATGATGCCTGCTGGCTACCTGAGCGTTGTGTTCAGATTGTGGAAACTCATCAGAATTGTATAAGCGCTGACCCACTGGGCTTACGTGCCAGATCCACCGATTGTGCACCCTGCGACCTGAGAGGGAGCTGAGGTGTTCGTCCATGTCAACAGATCAGCGTACGGTACAGCTCCAGACTCTTTTGTCCAACACGTTAAGATGGGAGATTTTGCAGCTTCTGGCATTGGAACCCCTTTATGCTTTACAAGTGACTCCAACAGTTATATTCCAGGCTGTACTGTAATGTAATTCATAAATCATAGAATTTGGATTCCTGATAATAGTCAAGTATATAATATAAGATTGACTTCATTGCCTACTGGGTTTCCTGTACATGCCAGTTCTACCTCGTCCTTCATGATACCTCGCTGCATCAACTCTTCTCAAAATGTAGAATCCACGGGAGAATTGCACCCCATAAAGTGTAGACATGATCACCCTTTTATAACCAATATTTCAGGAACTAATTCTCAGCTGATGGACTGGTCTGGAGCGAATCTCCCCAACAAGTACAACCCAGGTCTGTGGTGGATGAATGGACACCCTCAACGTCATGTCTGGATGTTAGTGGCTGGCCTGAATAATATCTCCTGGCCCACTTCTACTTCTTTACAAAATATTATGAGTTGTGTAACACCCCCTTATGCTATTATTTATGGACCTTTTCATATTTCTATAGGAGCCATGTATTTCAATGTTACTTGCACTATCTGTTCTTTTACAAATTGCTTGTATAGTGGTCTTACTAATTCTGTAATTATTATTAAGCAACCACCATTTGTTATGCTTCCTGTAAACTTATCTGAAGCTTGGTATGAAGAAACAGGTATTCAAGTGTTAATGAAGGACTAAGACAACTCCATCTTGAAAGGAATAGCAACCATCTTGTTGTTTGTGTTAAGCTAGGAATGACCCAACACATACATAAAACCCTGGAAATAACTTGTTTATGGTGAAACTAACCAGGCATTGTACAGATTCCAGGAATCAAGTTGTTTGTGTGGATGTTTATGCCGAAACCAATAGGTCATAAAACGCATTTCCCAGATGGCCCAACCAGTTTGGGAGCGTTCCAGTCACACTGACCGCCCTGGAATGTCCATCGATCAATATCAGAATCCCCTAGCCCCTGAGCCAATTAGATTTGTCCTCGCACCCCAACCCTGCTTGCACCTGGTTTATGTAATTTTGTGTTTTTTCCCTTTAAATACCCATGTAAAACTTTGCTCAGGGCCTTCCTCCTAACCTCCGCTGCGTCGGTGTGTAAGACGAGGTCCAGGCTGCAGCTCGCCTAATAAAGCCTTGCCTTGCTTTTGCATTTTGGAACGTCTGGCTCTCGGTGGTCTCTTGGTGGTCTACGAGGACTTGGGCGTAACAGTTGGGGGCTCGTCCGGGATCCCCAAAGACCCCCGAGACCCCAGACCCGGAAGGTAAGAAACAGCGCTGTTACTTTGTCTTGTCTTGCCCCTTGTCTGTGTGTGCGCGTGTTTCACTTTCGTTTTCTTGTTGGAAGCCGGCTATTCCACCTTGTACTTTTTTTTTGTTTTTTTTTTAGGGGCCTGTCGAGCGGACGCGCTCATCGACAACCCTGGGGGAACTGGGAGACGTCCCAGGTCCTCCATCCTTGAAGGGGGACCCCTGGAACCCCACCTTGATACTTGTAGGGCGCAAATCAGTCCGGTTCCTAGCCGGCACTGACCAAGAGGGTCTCCTCACTGAGGCTCAGTCCGCCCACCTTGAACTTGAGTCCACTCCTTCTGCACCATCGCAAGAGGTAGGGGGACAACTTGGGAGATCTCCAAAACATACTAGTAACTTGTTATTTTCTCAGGCCTGTGTATTTGGTACCTTCTCTGTTATTGTAATTGTTGTGTTTTTCGTAGCTGTCTGGATTGAACACCTGACCAGAGCCATGGGTAATGTGCCATCTAGCTCCCTAGACTTAACCTTAGCCCACTGGAAGGAGGTTAAGGAAATTGCTCATAATCAAAGTGTGACTGTTAAGAAAGAAGAGTGGATAAGTTTATGTAAATCAGAATGGCCCACCTTTGGGGACGCCGAGTGGCCTCCTGAAGGGAGTTTTGATATAGTTAAAATCACAATTTTACAGGTCAAAATCTATAATGTGCTTAGCGGGCATCCAGACCAAGTCCCTTATATAATCACTTGGAGGGCACTGGTTGAAGAGGATGGCCCCACCTGGGTGCATGCTTTCTTGTCCCCCCAGCCTCTTCTCTCATCCAGGTATTCACTAACAAGACACAGGAGAAGAAAAAGCAGAGAAGAAAGAAACCACCAAAGAAGAAAAGAAGCCGCGTCCACCTGTCTTCCAAGGGGGAAACATGGAGGAGGAAATCTTTCCTCCACCATACTCTCCCCTCCAACCCTCCCCGCCTGAAATACAGGAGGAAGATGAAGACGCAGAAGAGAAAGCGCCACCAGCCCCCTCTGCACCAGAGGGTCCTGCCCAGTCAACCCGTCGGCGCCAGGGAATTACGCCTCCCCACAGCTCCACTGCCCTTCCCCTTCACCCCTTAGGTCCCGGGGATGAAAATGGCCAACAGCAACTCCAGTACTGGCCGTTTGCCACTAGTGACTTATACAACTGACGTACCCAAAACGCCCCCTTTTCTGAAAAACCTCAAGACTTGATTCGTTTGCTTGAAACTGTCCTTTTCACTCACCAGCCCACTTGGGACAATTGTAACCAGCTTTTACAGGTTCTTTTCACCACCGAGGAGAGCAGTCACATCCGAGAGGCGGCCTGGAAACTTGTCCCCGGCCCAACCGGAGCACCCCTCACAGACCCTACCGCAATCGCAGTCTCCTTTCCTGAGACTCGACCCACATGGGACTACAACACGGCTGAAGGTAGGGAACGACTCCTCATCTACCGCCAGGCTCTGTTGGCAGGTCTCAAGGTGGCGGCTCGCCGACCTACTAATATGGCCAAAGTCTATGATGTGAGGCAGGGAGAAAATGAAAGTCCAGCAGCATTTCTCGAGCGGCTTATAGAAGCCTTTAGCCAGTACACTCCCTACGATCTTGAAACTCAGGAATCCGCTCAGATTGTTATGTTCACCTACATAAATCAAGCTGCCCCGGACATAAAGCGAAAGCTACAGACAATAGACAGGCTTGGTGAAAAATCTGTTAGGGACTTAGTAGCAGTGGCAGAGAAGGTCTATAACAAAAGGGAGACAGAGGAGCAGAGACAGGAGCGAAAGGACAGGGAACATGAAGCTGAACGTGAAAGGAGAGATAGGGAAAAAGAAAAGAATTTGGCTAGAATCCTGGAGCAGCAACACGCACAACAGACTAGAATTTTAGCACAACAACAAGCCCAGCACAGAAGAGATATTAGAGAAATCATAACCTCTGTGCAACCAGGAAACTTTAGACGATCCTCGTCTCCTACCAGAGAACGAAAATTCAAGCCTCGTCCTAGAAAAGCTAGAGTAGGAGAAAACCAGTGTGCCTATTGCAAGGAGATAGGACATTGGCTCAGGGACTGCCCAGAGCTAGCCAGAAAGGAGTAGAAAAAACAAAAAGTAGGATCCAGAGTGTTGCCGGCCTTAGAGCTAGCTGAAGACAGTGACTGAGGGAGTCGGGGCTCAGACCCCCTCCCTGAGCCTAGGGTAACTTTGAAAGTGGAGGGGAACCCAGTCACATTCATGGTGGATATGGGAGCAGAAAACTCAGTACTACTAGCCCCGAGGGGGCCGATGTCCACTAAAACAACATGGGTGCAAGGTGCAACTGGCACCAAACCCTATAAATGGACTACCCGAAGAACAGTGGACCTAGGAGTGGGCCGGGTAACCCACTCATTTCTAGTCATTCCTGACTGCCCCTACCCATTGCTTGGACGTGACCTCTTAACAAAAATGAAGGCTCAGATACAATTCACAAGTGACAGAGCTTTGGTAACAGATTCAAGAGGGAAGCCTGTAAATATATTAATCACTAGCAAACTAGAAGAGGAGTACAGGCTATACCAGCATCTCAAGCCTGAGTCTCCAGAAAATGAGTGGTTACAGGTGTTTCCTCAGACATGGGCAGAAACTGGGGGGATAGGACTGGCAAAACATCATCCTCCAATCTTTGTGGAACTCAAAGCTGGGGCTGACCCAGTAAAAGTTCGCCAGTACCCCATGTCACTAGAAGCAAAGAAAGGGATCACCCCCCCACATCAGAAAATTGTTAGAATCGGGGATCCTAAAACCCATCCAGTCAGCCTGGAACACTCCACTACTGCCTGTCAAAAAGCCTAACTCCAATGACTATAGACCAGTACAGGACTTGAGAGAAGTAAACAAAAGAGTAATGGACATTCATCCAACCGTTCCAAATCCATATACTTTGCTGAGTTCCTTACCACCAAGCCACGTGTGGTATACTGTGCTAGATTTAAAGGATGCCTTTTTTAGCCTGCCCTTAGCCCCACAGAGCCAAAATTATTTTGCATTCACCTGGCATGACCCTGAAATCGGGATAAGCGGCCAACTGACCTGGACTAGGCTGCCTCAAGGATTCAAGAATTCGCCCACCATCTTCGATGAAGCACTTCATGAAGACCAGAGTGAGTACTGCTCTAAAAATCCTGAGATAAGCCTGTTGCAATATGTGGATGACTTGTTGATAGCTGCCCCAGACAAAATCAGCTGCTTGAAAGGGACAGCTAGGCTCTTAAAGACTCTTGGCAATCTAGGCTACAGGGCCTCTGCTAAAAAGGCACAGATTTGCAAACCTAAAGTCACCTATCTGGGCTTCATACTAAAAGAAGGCAAGCGTTGGCTGTCAGAAGCACGAAAAGAGACTGTGCTAAAAATTCCTGTGCCCAAGTCAGCCAGGCAAGTCAGAGAGTTCCTAGGAACAGTGGGCTTTTGCTGGCTGTGGATACCTGGGTTCGCTGAAATGGCCAAGTCCTTGTATGAAGCCACCAAAAATGTCCCAGAGTTCCACTGGACTGAACAAATGCAAAAGGCCTTTGAGGCAGTTAAGAAAAGCCTCCTAGAAGCCCCTGCCTTAGGCCTACCTGATGTGAATAAACCATTCACCCTATTTGTGGCTGAAAATAAAGGGATAGCAAAGGGGGTGCTCACCCAGCCAATTGGGCCTTGGAAAAGACCGGTCGCCTACTTATCCAAGAAATTGGATCCTGTTGCTGCTGGGTGGCCCCCGTGCTTGAGAATAATAGCCGCAGTAGCCCTCTTAGTAAAAGATGCAGACAAATTGACCTTGGGACAAAACCTGACTGTGGCCACTCCACACGCCCTGGAAGGGGTGCTAAAACAACCGCCCGACCGATGGATGAGCAATGCCCGCATGGTCCATTACCAAACCTTGTTACTTAACCCTGCGCGTATCAGTTTCTGTGTACCGACAGTATTAAACCCAGTTACCTTGTTGCCGGATCCAGACCTGGAAGCGCCTCTGCATGATTGTGAGCAGATCCTGGCCCAAGCACATAGTCTCAGGCCTGACTTGCTGGACTCACCGCTACCACAGGCCGAGCACACCTGGTTCACCGATGGCAGCAGCTTCATGCGAGAAGGAAAAAGGTACGCAGGCGCGGCAGTCACCACGGACACTGAGATAGTGTGGGCAGAGGCACTCCCCCAAGGAACTTCTGCACAGAGAGCAGAACTGGTGGCACTAACAAAAGCCCTACAAATGGGGAAAGGAAAGAGACTAAATATATACACGGACAGTCGGTATGCGTTTGCTACCGTACATGTTCACGGAGCTATCTACCAGGAGAGAGGGTTACTGATGGCTGAAGGAAAAACTGTTAAAAACAAGCAGGAGATTCTGAATCTCATTCGGGCCCTCTGGGAACCAGCCAAGATTGCTATCATGCATTGCCCAGGACATCAAAAGGGAGTTGATTTAGTGACTAAAGGAAATAACTTGGCAGACCAAGAAGCCAAGGAGGCGGCCCTCCAACCTGGAGCAGAAATATTAACCCTAGTGGATCCAGGGCCACGGACTCTGCCTCCCGTGCCCCAATATTCCCAAGAAGACCTGGAATGGATTAGGAAAATTCCTATGGCCCACAAACCCCTGGACAGAGAAGGAAAAAGTGACTGGTGGAGAACTTGTGAAGGGAAACTTATCTTGCCACAAGAACTAGGTAAGGGGGTCCTCAAGAGAATCCACCAGGCTTCCCATACGGGGACCCGAAGAATGCAGGACTTGCTTCGCCACTCAAAAGTAAAAATTAGACAGGGAAGCCAAATTGTTGAGGACATTGTCAAAGGTTGCAAAGCCTGCCAGCTCAAAAATGCAGCGGCTCAACCAATTATGAAAGGAAGCCGCCTTCGTGAAGACAGGCCAGGTGCATATTGGGAGGTAGACTTTACAGAAATTAAACCTGGAAGATTTGGATACAAATATTTGCTAGTTTTTGTAGACACCTTTTCAGGATGGATTGAAGCTTATCCGACAAAACATGAAACTGCAAACGTGGTGGCCAAGAAGATCTTGGAAGAAATCTTACCCAGGTATGGCTTCCCATCCTCCATTGGGTCGGACAACGGACCGGCCTTCGTCTCAAAAGTAAGTCAGGGAGTAGCCACTGCACTGGGGACTGATTGGAAATTACATTGTGCTTATAGACCCCAGAGTTCAGGGCAGGTAGAAAGAATGAATCGGACCCTAAAAGAGACCTTGACTAAATTGGCCCTAGAGACTGGCGCAGATTGGGTGTCGCTCCTTCCTTTTGCCTTATTTAGAGTAAGAAACTCACCTTATCAGCTTGGTTTCACTCCCTTTGAAATAATGTACGGGCACCCCCCGCCCATTGTTCCTAGCCTTCAGACTGAATTGCTTGCAGATTTAGATGATACTGAATTTCTACGTAAACTTAATCATTTACAGCTTGTGCATAAGAGTGTGTGGCCTCAACTTAAGGC